>NC_052321.1:32176506-32311506 GCF_016432855.1 Salvelinus namaycush
AACGGCCTTTTTCAACATACATTACCAATGGCATTCTATCTGCAGTGGATTGAGCGAGTGAGTGAGTGAGTCCGGGCAGGCTGGGAGAGATTGGTGCTTGTGACTGGGTCG
The DNA here is from genome assembly GCF_016432855.1 of Salvelinus namaycush. Taxonomy (NCBI): domain Eukaryota; kingdom Metazoa; phylum Chordata; class Actinopteri; order Salmoniformes; family Salmonidae; genus Salvelinus; species Salvelinus namaycush. The sequence continues at coordinate 32,176,618 of NC_052321.1, forward strand.
AGAAATGATAGAGAGGAGAGGTGGAGAGTGAAAGGGGTGGAGAGGGAGAGAAATGAAAGTGAGTAGAGAGAGTGAGGTGCCATGTACTGTATACGAAGAGAGGGAGTAAGAGAGAGAAAAGGAGAGGGAGGAGGCGCTGTGTATATGAAGAGAGGTGGAATTAGGAACAGCAGGACTTGAGTCAGAGGCCATCATCCAGACGTTCTCTCCTCTCTGCTGGGCCGATTATTCACCTAAAGCATCCAGCCAGCCAGCCAGCCAAGCGCTCAGCAAATGTACAAATCCGCTAAGCTGACCTCCCTGTTGGCGAGTTGTCTCCTCGCTGGCTCTTAAGCTGCCCACCATTAAAAATGCAGATGGCCTCCAGGATCCTGGAGCTGTTTGAAAAGCTCTGACAGGAGAGAGGAGAAGAGAGGAGAGGTGAGAAGAGCCCTACTGTGATTCACTAGAATCAGCTCTCTCTCTCTCTCTCTCTCTCTCTCTCTCTCTACCTCCCTTCTTTCATCCACATCTCATCTGCATTGGTTCCTAGTGCCTTCACTCGCTTACTATTGGACGCCACAATTCTTAGCAAATCTCTCCCCCTACTTCCCGCACTGCAGACACTAATACCGGTTTCCTAGCAACTCTGCAGATCAGTCATGATAATTCCACAGGTATGAGCAGTGTGTGACATTGTTGAGCAGCCAGTCACTCAATAGATACTACAGTCAGTGTGTTTGTGCGTGTACATGCATATGTGCGTGCCTTTGTGCGTGCGTGTGGATTACAGGGTCACATTCTGCCCTGGCTCGTTCATCTTGATTTGCACTTTTTAATTACTTTGAACAAACAGGATTTGGGTGAATCATGGCTGCTGGTAGAAAGACAGGGCTGGAGTAACATACTGATGGCTCTGCAGGTGTGGGAAGGGATTAACTATAAACCAGCGATTCATCACATGCAGTACACATACTGGTGTGTACATATACATTAGTGAACATAGTACAGGGCAGATCACGTAGGTATCTGTGTTCAGCATAGAGAGAGCATGGTGGACCACTGAAGAATTCATGGTAATATCAAATGAAGAGCCTTCCTACCTCACTCGGGCTATGGAAACCCTTTCTAAAGACCGATGAAGAAGGTATACAATTAGTATGATAATGGGTCAAATAGTTGATCATAATAAAATGCTAAATATCAGTACCTACAGAGACATGAATGAAGGATTTTAAGAGGGTTGGTTGGATAATCCAAAGACTGGATGTTGGCCATTCCTCTCATTTATCGAATCTCTCTTTTTCTCTCCTCTCTCTCTCTCTCTCTTTCTTTCCCCCGCCCTGCCTCGCTCTCTCTCTCGTTCTTTCTCTTTCTCTCTCTCTCTCTCTCTCTGGGTCTCCTCCATCCTTCCCTCTCTCTCTTTATTTCCCCCGCCCTCCCTCTTTATCTTTCCCTCTCTCTCTTTTGGTCTCCTACATTCTTCCCTCCCTTTCTATCTTTAATATATCTTCTCCCCCCCCCCCCCTCTCTTTATTATCTGTCCAGGCCTGAGGGACATGCTCCAGATGACCGTACACCAGTGGCAGGAGCTCCAGAGGCAGATCCGCCGCCAGCACAGCTGGATGCTGCGCACTCTGGATGCCATCAAAGCCCACATCCTGGCCACTGAGGCTGAGGCCTCTCAGAAGGCAGAGACCACGGGTCCACTAGCCAGCCCCAAGGTAAACTGGCTGCATGCAGTCTCCATTTCCCCCCTCATATCCCCCATTTCCCACCTCCCAACCGCCACCACCTGCCTTCCCAGCCCGCGTGCCTGTCCGCTTGCCACTGACTGAAGTCCACCCGCTCTCCCTCTCGTCTCCTCTTCCTCTAGCCCACGGCTATCCAGTGCTCACTCAGCAAAATAAACAAACAGAAGGGGGAGATGGGAAGGGTTGCTGCTATTAGCATAAGAAACAGCTAAAGCTTCCTAGTTAGAAGTTACTGGGCATGGGAAGGAGGGAGGGACACGTAGTTGTGCATGATGTGAATATGAAATATTTCATAAATGAACTCTAAAGCAATGGTGGTGGTAGCATGAATAATTTGACAAGACAAAATGCAACAAACGCACACACACGCACGGGGGCAACAGACACAACATTCACACACAATTATTTGTAGCTCAAAATGTGTGAAACCCAATTTATGTTCCTTGCATTTAATGTGTAATTACCGGCGTAGTCATTCTAGGTTACGATTGCTCATTGTTTAATTGCCAATTGTGATTTGGTAATTACGCTCAGATCTGATTTTGGTGGAAGGAGGCATCCTTTCCACTTACCCAGAGAGGCCCAGGCAGAGAGAGAGAGAGAGAGAAATGTGTTTGTGCATCAGAAGGATATGAGCAGCCATGTCAGAGCACCAGCACAGCTTGGCTGGATTTCCCAGGGGGCCGTGCGACGTGAAGGTGCAATCTTCACAGCATCGCTCCTCGCTCTTCCTTCTTCTGACCATAATCTCTTCTTCTTCATCTGAACCAAATGAGAAACACAATCCCCTTTTTCCTCCCATGCATAGCATAGCCAGCTGGCTATCTGTACAGTGTCTCCTTTTCTCCCCCCCCCCCCCCCCCCCCCCCCCCCCTCCTCCTCTCCCCTCCTCTCCTCCTCTCCTCTCTCCTCCTCTCCTCTCTCCTCTCCTCCTCCTCTCCTCTCTCCTCCTCTCCCCTCCTCTCCTCTCCAGGTATTTTACTTTAGTAGTGGGCACGTGCATCCCTATTTCCTCTTCGTAGGCGACGACATAAATAATCCTGCTGCTTTTAAATTGTTTTGTTGCAATTAGAAATCACCACAATCAGTGTGATCAGTCAGCTCTGACATCCATTAGCCGCTTGGTTACAGCAAATTAACACAGAGACGAGCCAGTGATTCATTATCCCATAGCTGTTAATGACGATCAGATGCATTGCCTAATTAGAGCGCGGCCATTGTGGTGGGGGGAAGGTCAGGGAAGGAGCCACAAATCTCCTCTCAGCACTGTGTGTTTAGACCCGTCCTGACTCTTTGACGAGGGGGCATGGGGTCGGGTAAATACCATAGGAGGATGTTGACGGGAGCAGGATGAGAGGTGTCATCTTCTGGATGGAGGGATGGATGGATGACGGGGTGACGTCATCCGCATGGTGGGATGATAAGTCACAGGTCTCGTCCAACAGGTCGTGTTTGTTGTTCATCCATCAGTCATTATCAACGTAGGAGGTTCGCCTGAAGTTCTTTAATGCTCTTTTAATGCGTGTGCTGCGGAGATGTTAGCTTGTTATAATGGTGGCTTTGTATACTTCATATAGCCCATGTACTTAAGCTTTATACGTTGGGAATTTATTGTGAAATCAAACATCAACCTAGTTATAATGGAGAACATAGGAAAATGGCTTCCTTCTACGACGACGATGTTTCTTTCCAGTGTCCCATTAATTCCTAATGTTCCTAAAAACAACAGGTGCTCTTTGAGGTCATTAATTCGAGCCTGTGTAAAAATGCCACATAGAAGAGCAATGCGACATGTCACTGGGGTAATAACGTGTGAGATGAAGACACTAACGTTGCCCCCACCACGCATTAAGGTGTGTATAAAGCAAGGTGCGTCTCTCCTGGCGGCCATAACGGTTTGTTGTTATTGCGGAGACCATATGCTCCTCTCTGCCGTCTCCCTCGTTGATGTTCCCGAGTCTGAATCATTTTCCATGGGACCATAAAGTTTTTAACATGGCTGGATGCTGGTCAAATGGTAATCCTGAGGGAACCCTGTCTTGTTTAGTTATTCTCCTCTAATTAAATTGTTGGGGAAGATCACAGAGCGGAGAGAAGAGAGGAGAGAGAGAGGAGAGAGAGAGGAGAGCGAGAGGAGAGAGGGAGGAGAGAGAGAGGAGCGAGAGGAGAGAGAGAGGAGAGGAGAGAGGGAGGAGAGAGAGGAGAGAGAGAGGAGAGAGAGAGGGAGGAGAGAGAGAGGAGAGAGAGAGGTAGGAGAGAGGGAGGAGAGAGAGAGGAGAGAGCATGTAATGATAAACAGCTCGGAGCTTCAACACTTCAACGCTTCAGTCTCAATAACAAGCTGCTGCTTCTCAAAATCCCCTGGCAAATAATGATACTCCAGAGTTGCATCCCAAATGGCTCCCTATTCCCTATATAGTGCACTACATTTGACCAGGGCCATAGAGTTTTGGTCAAAAGTAGAGCACTATATAAGGATTAGCGTGCCATTTGGGATGCACACCAGACTGTTGGTGTTCATGGTGACGAAGAAGGTAGCATTTGTATTTCATACAGTACAAGGCAAAGCTAAGCATGCTTTACACAGAGTTATGGAAGGACATAGTATCTGTACGTGATTCATGGAAATGTCACAGAATATCAGTTAAGAGGGGAGAGATTACTCTTACAAGATAACTTTTGTGTGTGTTCAGATTGTCCCTGTGATTTTAACATGGATTGAATATTATTGTGGAATAGTAAAGCTGTGTTCTGAGTCAACTAGGCCATATTGCAAATGGTACCCTATTCCCTATGGGCCCTGGTCAAAAGTAGTGCACTATATAGGGAATAGGGAGCCATTTGGGATGCTGCTCTACTCTCTGGTGGCGGTGGTGTGTGATGCGTTTCTCCCTGAGCCTTGGTGGTTTGGACCTGAAGAACAGTGCAATATACAAGAGCTTAGCAGGATACTGTCAGAGGATACTGTCTGTCACATTACAGGAATTGCTGTAGGCTCTGTCTCCATGCCTTTGACTCACTCTCTCTCACAGAACGGGAAGGTGTTGACCACACAAACAAACAAACATGCATGGACTCACGCACACGGATGCGTATACACACACAGGAAGTGTGTCCAATGTTCAATGTCCGCCGTGATTCTCCTTTCGCCTCCTCGTCATGCACCAATGGGCACACTATTCACGGCATGGCACAGCCATAGTTTAGCACAGCCTCAGCAGAGCACAGCCACAGCATAGCCCAGCACATCCACAGCCCCATCATCAACTCTTCCTCCATTTGCGGTTATCACTCCTCCTCAGGTGGAGAAGCTGGTGCATTCTTGTGGATTCTCTCTCTGAGACAAAAGATGATGCAATTTGAACATTTTCAACAAGGAGGAAATTTGTGAAAGTGCAGCAGAATTGTCAGCTAACATCATTGACATCCATGGAAAAAGTGGTGGTGTGTGTTATTTGTCCAAAATAGCCTGCTGTAGATCTTGTCAGTCAGTCAGTCAGTCAGTTTGTCCATCCGCCTGTCAGTCAGTCTGTGTCCAGAGTTGGAACGTACCATATCTCCCTGGAGGCAGGGGTGGTTGGACCCTTCTTCCTCTCAGTAACCCCATCACTCTCCCATTGATCCCTTCAGATTAGACCATGTTCGTTTGGTCACAGGGGACATAAATCCAGTTAACCAGCTTGACGAAACAGCCCCCAGTCAGTGACCAAACGACACCCGGCACTCTGGTGATATTTGGGCGATGTTGCCATTACCATGCCTCACATTACAGCAAAGTTTATCAGAGTAGGTGTTGTGTCCCCCTACCTACTGCTGCCTCCGTCGCCCCAAGTGATACAATATCTAGCTCCTCAGAGTGGGATTATTCAGGTCATCTGAGCCCTGCCAGGTGTCAGTGGCATATACTTATGCTGGCCTGCCTGTGTGTCTATGTATGTATGTATGTAAAATCAGTGGGGCCTTATCTGCCGCTGCTCCCAGACAGCTTGTCTGCCCCGAGGCCCCAATTTCAACCAGCCAGCCTGGCTGACTGCAGCGCAGCGGGGGAGGGACGTGGGGGGGGGGGGCATGAGGATGAGAGGTGGCAGGGGGAGGGTGGTGGGAGGGAGAATAACAGGAGGGGAGGAGGGCCCACCGTTGTCATCATCATCCCCCATTCTGCTCACTGGGCATATGTTAAGGGCCATGCCACACCAGTGATATGCCACACCACCATGCTGCATATGGAGTGGGTCTTAGGTATATCAAGGTACAGCACGCTTATAACTGACCCCAGGTTATTACTGCCTGGTGAAAATGTAATTAAAGGAAGTGGAGTGGCACTTTAAAGCAGGACAGGGCCATTTCCGGGGAGACTTTTTAGTCTGGGCGGACTGCTGCCTGGCTCCCATCAACCCCTTCTTCATCAGCCGGGAATTATGGGTAGATGTTCAGAGTTCACCCGGCTTTATGACTTAGTTTGTGTTGGATGGTGAGGCAGTAACTTTTCCATTAGGTATGACTATTTTGACTTTGTAGAATAGTTTATAGTGCGTTGGTGAGTTTTGCCAAGCCTTTTATTGTGGAGATAAGGTATTTTGAATATGATAATCAATGTTTTGTAAAATAAATCTAAATATGCATTCTGAAACAAGTGTCAGGAAACTGCTGTTTCATACCCCTTATAGTTGAGAATTCACATGCTCTCTTTTGACTGGTTTAAACCAGCAACTGTATTTCTATGTATGGATTGCTTTGGTTATTAACAATCTATAATAATGTATCAAATTATTAGACTCCTCTCTTGACACGTGCAGTGCCTTCAGAAAGTATTCATACCCCTTGACTTATTCCACATTTTGTTCTCTTACAGCCTGAATTCAAAATTGATTAAATATTTTTTGTTTTACCCATCTACACACAATATCCCATAATGACAAAGTGAAAACATGTTTTTAGAAATCTTTACAAATTTATTGCAAATTAAATACAGAAATATCTCGTTTACGTAAGTATTCACACCCCTGAGTCAATACTTTGTAGAAGCACCTTTGGCAGTGATTACAGCTGTGAATCTGTCTGGGTAAGTCTCTAAGAGCTTCCCACACCTGGATTGTGCAACGTTTGCCCATTATTCTTTTCAAAATTCTTCAAGCTCTTTCAAATTGGTTGTTGATCATTGCTAGTCAACCATTTTCATGTCTTGCTATAGATTTTCAAGTAACGTTAAGTCAAAACTGTAACTCGGACACTCAGGAACATTCACTGTCTTCTTTGTAAGCAACTCCAGTGTAGATTTGGTGTTTAGGTTAGTGGCCTGTTGAAAGGTAAATTAATATCCCTGTATCTGGTGGAAAGCAGACTGAACCAGGTTTTTTGCCAGTGCTTAGCTCCATTACGTTTCTTTTTTATCCTGAAAAACTCTCCAGTCCTTAACGATTACAAGCATACCCATAACATAATGCAGCAGTGGTCTATGCTTGATATGGAGAGTGGTACTCAGTAATGTGTTGTATTGGATTTGCCCAATACATAACACTTTGTATTCAGGCCAAAAAGTAAATTGCTTTGCCAGATTTTGCCACTATTACTTTAGGGCCTTGTTGTAAACAGCATGCATGTTCTGTACAGGCTTCCTTCTTTTCACGCTGCCAATTAGATTAGTATTGTGAGGTAACTACAATGTTGTTGATCCATCCTTAGTTTTCTCCTATCACAGCCATTAAACTCTGTAAATCAGGGTTTTCCCAACTGGCGGCCCACGAGCCCCTCAAGTTTTCTGTGGTATTTCAAATGCTTTCTTGTTGGATATAAAAGACTGTAAAAACATGAGCAGATCAGCTCCAAGTGATTTTAATGTTGGAAATCTGTTCCAAAGTATTCCCACGCAAAATAGAGAGATATATGTGATCGTAAACAAATGTAAGAAAGGTTTGAAATTATTATGTTTTCGTCAAATGTTATATCTGTTAACAAACTATAGTTTTGGCAAGTCGGTTAGGACATCTACTTTGTGTATGACTCAAGTAATTTTCCCAACTATTGTTTACAGACAGATTATTTCACTTATAATTCACTGTATCACAATTCCAGTGGGTCAGAAGTTTACATACACTAAGTTGACTGTGCCTTTAAACAGCTTGGAAAATTCCAGAAAATGATGTCATGGCTTTAGAAGCTTCTGATAGGCTAATTGACATAATTTGAGTCAATTGGAGGTGTACCTGTGGATGTAATTCAAAGCCTACCTTCAAACTCAGTGCCTCTTTGCTTGACATCATGGGAAAATCAAAAGAAATCATCCAAGATCTCAGAAAAAACTGTAGACCTCCACAAGTCTGGTTCATCCTTGGGAGCAATTTCCAAATGCCTGAAGGTACCACATTCATCTGTACAATCAATAGTACGCAGGTATAAACACCATGGGACCACGCAGCCGTCATACCGCTCAGGAAGGAGACGCGTTCTGTCTTTTAGAGATGAACGTACTTTGGTGCGAAAAATGCAAATCAATCCCAGAACAACAGCAAAGGACCTTGTGAAGATGCTGGAGGAAACAGGTACAAAAGTATCTATATCCACAGTAAAACGAGTCCTATATCGACATAACCTGAAAGGCCGCTCAGCAAGGAAGAAGCCACTGCTCCAAAACCGCCATAAAAAAGCCAGACTGCGGTTTGCAACTGCACATGGGGACAAAGATCGTACTTTTTAGAGAAATGTCCTCTGGTCTGATGAAATAAAAATAGAACTGTTTGGCCATAATGACCATCGTTATATTAGGAGGAAAAAGGGGGAGGCTTGCAAGCCGAAGAACACCATCCCAACCGTGAAGCATGGGGGTGGCAACATCATGTTGTGGGGGTGCTTTGCTGTAGGAGGGACTGGTGCACTTCACAAAATAGATTATTTGGAAATATTGAAGCAAAATCTCAAGACATCAGTCAGGAAGTTAAAGCTTGGTCACAAATGGGTCTTCCAAATGGACAGTGTTACTTCCAAAGTTGTGGCAAAATGGCTTAAGGACAACAAAGTCAAGGTATTGGAGTGGCCATCACAAAGCCCTGCCCTCAAATCCTATAGAAAATTTGTGGGCAGAACTGAAAAAGCGTGTGCGAGCAAGACAACAAACAACAAACCTGACTCAGTTACACCAGCTCTGTCAGGAGGAATGGGCCAAAATTCACCCAACTTATTGTGGAAAGCTTGTGGAAGGCTACCTGAAACGTTTGACCCAAGTTAAACAATTTAAAGGCAATGCTAGCAAATACTAATTGAGTGTAAGTAAACTTCTGACCCACTGAGAATGTGATGAAAAAAATAAATCATTCTCTCTATTATTATTCTGACATTTCACATTCTTAAAATAAAGTGGTGATCCTAACTGACCGAAGACAGGGAATTTTTACTAGGATTAAATGTCAGGAATTGTGAAAAACTGAGTTGAAATGTATTTGGCTAAGGTGTATGTAAACTTCGAACTTCAACTGTATGTAAGAATGCTGTTCATTGACTATAGCTCAGCATTCAACACCATAGTACCCTCCAAGCTCATCATTAAGCTCGAGTCCCTGGGTCTGAACCCCGCCCTGTGCAACTAGGTCCTGGACTTCCTGACGGGCCGCCACGAGGTGGTGAAGGTAGGAAACATCACCTCCACTCCGCTGATCCTCAACACTGGGGCCCCACAAGGGTGCGTGCTCAGCTGCCTCCTGTACTCCCTGTTCACCCATGACTGCTGGCCATGCACGCCTTTAACTCAATCATCAAGTTTGCAGACAACACAACAGTAGTAGGCTGAGTAGTAGGAGGTGAGGGTTCTGGGAGTGTGGTGCCTGGGAAAAAAACCACTCACTCAACGTCAACAAAACAAAGGAGATGATCGTGGACTTCAGAAAACAGCAGAGGGTGCACCCCCCTATCTACATTGACGGGACCGCAGTGGAGAAGGTGGAAAGCTTCAAGTTCCTTGGCGTACACATTGCTGACAAACTGAAATGGACCACCCACACAGACAGTGTGATGAAGAAGGCGCAACAGAGCCTTTTCAACCTCAGGAAGCTAAAGAAATGTGGCTTGTCACCTAAAACACTCACAAACTTTTACAGATGCACAATTGAAAGCATCCTGTCAGGCTGTATCACCGCATGGTACGGCAACTGCACCGCCCACAACCGTAAGGCTCTCCAGAGGGTGGTGCGGTCGGCCCAACACATTACTGGGGGCAAATTACCTGCCCTCCATGACACCTACAGCACCCGATGTCACAGGAAGGCCAAAAAGATCATCAAGGACATCAACCACCCGAGCCCTGCCTATTCACCCCACTATCATCCATAAGGCGAGATCAGTACAGGTGCATCAAAGATGTGACCGAGAGCCTGAAAAACAGCTCCTATCTCGCCATCAGACTGTTAAACAGCCATCACTAGCTGCTGCTTTTAGGCATAGACTAGAAATCACTGGCCACTTATCTGGCATTACTCATCTCATGTGGGGCGACGCACAATTGGCATAGCGTCGTCCGGGTTAGGGAGGGTTTGGCCGGTAGGGATATCCTTGTCTCAGTATGTAAAATGTAATGAAATGTAAAAAAAAATGTAATAAAAATGTATGCACTCTACTGTAAGTCGCTCTGGATAAGAGCGTCCGCTAAATGACTAAAATGTAAAATGTAAATGTGTATACTGTATTCTATGCTATTCTACGGTATCTCATTCACCTATTAATGTTTACATATCTTGCATTACTCATCTCATATGTATATACTTTTTCTATACTGTTCTACAGTATCTCATTCACCTATTAATGTTTACATATCTTGTATTACTCATCTCATATGTATATACTGTTTTCTATATTATTCTACTGTATCTTAGTCTGTTCCGCTCTGACATCGCTCGTCCATATGTATATAGTCTTAATTCATTCCTACATAGATTTGTGTGTATTGGGTACATGTTGTGTAATTTGTTAGATATTACTTGTTAGATATTACTGCACTGTCAGAGGTAGAAGCACAAGCATTTCGCTACACCCGCAATAACATCTGCTAATCATGTGTATGTGACCAATACAATTTGATTTGATTTGAACTGTTTTAGTCACCTTTGGCCTCATGGTGAAATCCCTGAGTGGTTTCCTTCCTCTCCAGCAACTGATTTAGGAAGGACGCCTGTATCTTTGTAGTGACTGGGTGTATTGATACACCATCCAACCTGTAATTAATAGCTTCATCATGCTCAAAGGGATATTCATTGTCTGCTTTTTTTTTTTACCATCAACCAATAAGTTCCCTTTTTTGCGAGGCATTGAAAAACCTCTCTGGTCTTTGTGGTTGAATCTGTGTTTGTAATTCACTGCTCTACTGAGGGACCTTACAGATAATTGTATGTGGACTACAGAGATCTTGTTACTCCTGAACGTATTTAGGCTTGCCATAACTAAGGGGTTGAATACTTATTGACTTTTCAGCTTTTCATTTTCATGGCATTTTTTGAATATTTCAAAAAGCTTGATTCCACTTTGACATAATGGTGGGGTACTGTGTGAAGGCCAGTGACAAAAAAATCTACATTTTTCATTTTAAATTCAGGCTGTAACACAACAAAATGTGGAAAAAGTCAATACTTTCTGAAGTCACTGCAATTGCTGCCACATTCGTAGAGATAAAATAGAGGCTGCTGTCCTGGAATTCATATCTATATCACTTTATCTAGGGCCACGTTCACGTAAATTCTTGAATTAGTTCAACTATATCAAACTCCTAAATAACCGTTATCTACCTCTCTAAAGTGTTTATGTCTTTTAAATGAGAAATGCAAATAATCAGATATCCAAATAAGAAATAATGAATGTATGCCAGGGTCTCTCTGGCAGTATTAGCATGCAAAGGTACTCCAAATGGAATTTACAAAGTGTGCTAAAATGACACACCTCTAAGTGACTTTTGCCCAAAGGCGATCTGACAATTGAAATTTCTCCCCAAAAAGTTAATGGTGCTATTTTTTCCCAGACATTTATCAAATATTTAATTACAAGGATGATAGAAATTAATATGCAGCAAAGCCTGCTGTCACGTCCCAGCGTTTGAAAAGGATCTGTGGCTTTTACAAAAAATACTAGCATAGGTGAAACGTTTATAGTAGGGCGTTGTGCTGTAGTCAAAGCTACTGTTGCAGCTCTGTACGGTCTGTTTATTGAGATGGTGAATTAAAATTTATCCATCCCCTTCTTCCCCTGGTTTCTTTGTGTAGCCTAGTTGTCTATTTCAGAAATGAACATTACTCTAATCTAGTACAATTGAAACACTTTCTTATGAACAAATTATTTCCCATTCATTCTGCTTCTAAATGTGAATGAAGCAACAATGCGAACTTCGCTGCTCAGCATCCACGGTGTGGCTGCATCTTTGATGGCACCCTATGGGGCCCTTGTCAAATGCAGTGCACTACCGCATAAGGAATAGGCTGCCGTTTCAGACGCAACCAATGACCCCGTCCGAGTGCTTTTGCGCGACTTCATTACTTTTCTTCTATCCCCTGGCTGTGTTATTGTGTGCAGCTGAAGTCCGCTAGAAAATCAAAACCAGATTTTATTCTTTTTTTCATTTGTATTCTGCCTTCGACACTTGCCAATCGGATCAAAGATTACCCAACTTGCTTGCAAATAAAAGCAACGAGGAGGCACTTCAGGCTGTAATTATTAGAATCAGAGTGAGATTTTTTTGTGCCGAAAATGCGGAGCTCTATTGGAGCCTATTAGTTTGATTCCCTTTGTGGTTTGCTGGGTGTCCACATGTCAGGGCTGCTAATGCCTAATGAATTCTATCAAACTAAATACAATCAAGTCCAATCTGATAGGCATGGATGGGGATATATGAACACAGTGTGACGGCTAGGCTCTTGATATTGCTTGAAGTGAAGAGCTCATGCAGCTTCGGCGTTAGAGAAAAATGATTGCTTTATAATGTGTTGCCTGAATAGTACAGCAGTGGTAACTTAAGTTAAAACACAGTGCAAACTCAACTGGTCTCAACTGTGGTTGCTGTCTTTGTACAATGAATGGCAAATGAAGTGCTTCAATGAGAATGTTCTGACAAAGAATTCTTAAAATAGAATGCTCTAACTCACCTGTGTGTTGCTATCTAGATTCATACGAAGGGGGTATATTACCAAATAGTAAACAGTGTTTACTCTTCAAACAATATGTTACACAGTCGACAGAGACACAGAAGGAGTTTTTTGGCTTACGGTATTGTTTGTTCCTCTCCTAACATAAGGCTTGCTCAGACGACTCTCATCCAACCGTAATCCAACAGTGACAATATTATTCACAGACAGGGATTTCTATATTCTCAAGAAAGCCCTGCCCGTTCCCTGGTGGAGAGAGAGCGCGTAATCCCTATTCTAGAAGTCAGAGCAGACCAACAGTATCTCGCTGTACAGTATGGTGACCATTAACTATCTTTTTAATATTTCATGTTTTGTTCTAATCAAAAATGAAATGGTTAAGCTAAACATGTGATTGGACTGTGGGAAGGGAGGGGGTGAAGGAGCTGATTGCATTGGATCCTGGGGCTATTTGCTAAGATTATGTCCCAAATGGCACCCTATTCCCTATGTAGTGCACTACTTTTGACCTGAGATCAAGGAATAGGGTGCCATTTGGGGCGTACACTAACAGCCCTTCTACACTACAGCCATCGGGCATCCGGCCTTGCCATCATCCATTGAAGGAATGCTTCCTTTGAAATCAATAGAAGCTGCTATACTGCCCACATTGCTTTGCGTCCAATGGCAGCATCGAAGCTCAAGAATCGCGCATGAATTCTATCTTGTGAATTCAAATAATGAGAAATAAAGTTGATTTTGGTTGGTTTCTGGGATTTCAGGTAGAACGTCACATTGACACAAAGCTGATGGCGATGCAGCACTACACGTGTAGTCTAGCTGAAGTGTAAGACTCCTCCTGAAGAAGTAGTGCGCGTTAATAACGGCATGGCTCTTTCTTTTCTTCTTCCTCCCTCCATTCCTCATTCCCTCCTCTCTCTCAGGACCCAGCAATTACCCTTAAGTCAGTGTGGAATAATTGTCAATGAATATTTAACAAGGCTTCAGTGGAAGCATAGGCATCAGAGAAGCATCAACTTCTATACTGTATTATTAATATAGGGAATTGTTACAGATACACTGTAGAGAGTCACTGGACCACACCATGCAGTGGATTAGCAATTGGGGAAATGACGAAGCAGGTTCAGGAATAAATAAAGTGGGCTTCAAAAACATAATGGAGCCAGTGAGTTGTCAGAGGCACATTATGCAGCTGCTGTAAAACATGACAGAAGATGTCTATGTCATTCAATCAAACAGATAGCGGAAACATCACTAAAGCATTCCATCAGCCCCACCCCAGCCCCAGTCAGAACTTTCAAGATCAAGTCCTCCCTCCCTGTATGTACCTACCTGATGTTCATTCTCAGCTGAATGTTCCAAAAAATATTCTAATCAGGAGTGCTTATAGCCAATCTGGTCAACATAAAACTGTCGGCAGTGTTATGAAATATGGGAGGTGGAATTACCTTATCGCTGTGATGATTTAAAATGCCTCACAGGTGAAAGACAAAAACATGTCCCATCAGCCATCACTCCCTCCCTCCCTCTGTCAGTCCTCAATGAATGTCAGACGAGCTTCAGATGGATCCTTTACCCCCCTCTCTCACTCTCTCTCACGTTTTCTCTCTCTCTCTCTCCTTATCTTCCTTCCTTTCTCTCTCTCTCTCTCTCTCTCTCTCTCTCTCTCTCTCTCTCTCTCTCTCTCTCTCTCTCTCTCTCTCTCTCTCTCTCTCTCTCTCGTTCTGTCTCTCCCTCTCTACCTCTCCCTCCCTACTTCTCCCTACCTCCTCCTTGAAGTGATATAAAATTCTAATATCTGTCCTCTGGTTCTGTCCTCCCTGAAATCTGGCCAAAGCGCCGAAGGAAAGATAGCTGCCATGCCTGAAAAGCAATGCACACAGAGGGGGGAAAAGCAAAAGGGGAAAGGACTCAGTCATGAAGTAACGTTCTATTCCTCAGAGGAAAGAGAAATGACATCCAATGAGTCCTATCTTCTGTATTCGGAATTCATGTATTCTATATGTACTTTACAATACAGTAGATAGACAGGGAAAGAAATAGTCTGCCACTGCGTTTTAGCTCTTTGATGATCCATAATGATTTCTCCTTTGGTTTTATAGCGAGCTTTGACAGATGCTCTGAGTAGTAAAATGTTATTATTGTCACAAACCTGGCCATGGTGATTAGACGCCTCTTTGTTTGTGCTTGAATCGTTTTAATGTAGACACCAGCAGGGAACAAGCAGGCAACACACTGTGTGTGTGTGTGTGTGTGTGTGTGTGTGTGTGTGTGTGTGTGTGTGTGTGTGTGTGTGTGTGTGTGTGTGTGTGTGTGTGTGTGTGTGTGTGTGTGTGTGTGTGTGTAAATCCCCATGACAAAATCCACCTGTGACAAGCATCCTGAAGTAAAATGATATCATATTGCTATATTATTATGATATCGTATACATTACTATGGTATTACAATGGCAAATCACTAGCTACAAACTCTGCATGAGAGCTAGCAGAAAATGTAGCCGGTTTGTAGTCTGATCTTCACCTGTGTGAGTACTATTGTTTTGGGGTTTATTCCTTTAGAAAGTTTCCAAATTCCTCCTTGTTCAAATGTTATTTAAAGGATTCAGCCCTGAATTCCCTCTGTTTCCTCCGTCTCCTCCTCGGCTGGTGGAAAAGCATTATTGGCATTGTCAACACAGCTGAAATGTTAAGAATTATTGTACAAACAGAATGGCTTGTCTCCCGGATTACTTTTGATTTATGTTCCAGCTTTGATATTGGAAATAAGTAGAAGGGTGTCCTTGAACACCACTGTTAGTAAAGCAAAGAGAAGAGATTACTTTGGAAGGAGAAGCAGAATAAATGGGCTCTATGTTAGGAGAGGAGGAATGTTTGATTCCCACGTCTAGTGGCTGTGGAGAATCAGGAGGACTGCTTAGTGCTCTGTTCTGTGATGTTTGATTCCCACGTCTAGTGGCTGTGGAGAATCAGGAGGACTGCATAGTGCTCTGTTCTGTGATGTTTGATTCCCACGTCTAGTGGCTGTGGAGAATCAGGAGGACTGCTTAGTGCTCTGTTCTGTGATGTTTGATTCCCACGTCTAGTGGCTGTGGAGAATCAGGAGGACTGCTTAGTGCTCTGTTCTGTGATGTTTGATTCCCACGTCTAGTGGCTGTGGAGAATCAGGAGGACTGCTTAGTGCTCTGTTCTGTGATGTTTGATTCCCACGTCTAGTGGCTGTGGAGAATCAGGAGGACTGCTTAGTGCTCTGTTCTGTGATGTTTGATTCCCACGTGTCTAGTGGCTGTGGAGAATCAGGAGGACTGCATAGTGCTCTGTTCTGTGATGTTTGATTCCCACGTCTAGTGGCTGTGGAGAATCAGGAGGACTGCATAGTGCTCTGTTCTGTGATGTTTGATTCCCACGTCTAGTGGCTGTGGAGAATCAGGAGGACTGCTTAGTGCTCTGTTCTGTGATGTTTGATTCCCACGTGTCTAGTGGCTGTGGAGAATCAGGAGGACTGCATAGTGCTCTGTTCTGTGATGTTTGATTCCCACGTCTAGTGGCTGTGGAGAATCAGGAGGACTGCATAGTGCTCTGTTCTGTGATGTTTGATTCCCACGTCTAGTGGCTGTGGAGAATCAGGAGGACTGCTTAGTGCTCTGTTCTGTGATGTTTGATTCCCACGTCTAGTGGCTGTGGAGAATCAGGAGGACTGCATAGTGCTCTGTTCTGTGATGTTTGATTCCCACGTCTAGTGGCTGTGGAGAATCAGGAGGACTGCATAGTGCTCTGTTCTGTGATGTTTGATTCCCACGTCTAGTGGCTGTGGAGAATCAGGAGGACTGCATAGTGCTCTGTTCTGTGATGTTTGATTCCCACGTCTAGTGGCTGTGGAGAATCAGGAGGACTGCATAGTGCTCTGTTCTGTGATGTTTGATTCCCACGTGTCTAGTGGCTGTGGAGAATCAGGAGGACTGCATAGTGCTCTGTTCTGTGATGTTTGATTCCCACGTCTAGTGGCTGTGGAGAATCAGGAGGACTGCATAGTGCTCTGTTCTGTGATGTTTGATTCCCACGTCTAGTGGCTGTGGAGAATCAGGAGGACTGCTTAGTGCTCTGTTCTGTGATGTTTGATTCCCACGTCTAGTGGCTGTGGAGAATCAGGAGGACTGCATAGTGCTCTGTTCTGTGATGTTTGATTCCCACGTCTAGTGGCTGTGGAGAATCAGGAGGACTGCTTAGTGCTCTGTTCTGTGATGTTTGATTCCCACGTCTAGTGGCTGTGGAGAATCAGGAGGACTGCTTAGTGCTCTGTTCTGTGATGTTTGATTCCCACGTCTAGTGGCTGTGGAGAATCAGGAGGACTGCATAGTGCTCTGTTCTGTGATGTTTGATTCTCACGTCTAGTGGCTGTGGAGAATCAGGAGGACTGCTTAGTGCTCTGTCCTGTGATGTTAGATTCCCACGTGGCTGTGGAGAATCAGGAGGACTGCTTAGTGCTCTGTTCTGTGATGTTTGATTCCCACGTGTCTAGTGGCTGTGGAGAATCAGGAGGACTGCATAGTGCTCTGTTCTGTGATGTTTGATTCCCACGTGTCTAGTGGCTGTGGAGAATCAGGAGGACTGCATAGTGCTCTGTTCTGTGATGTTTGATTCCCACGTCTAGTGGCTGTGGAGAATCAGGAGGACTGCTTAGTGCTCTGTTCTGTGATGTTTGATTCCCACGTCTAGTGGCTGTGGAGAATCAGGAGGACTGCTTAGTGCTCTGTTCTGTGATGTTTGATTCCCACGTCTAGTGGCTGTGGAGAATCAGGAGGACTGCATAGTGCTCTGTTCTGTGATGTTTGATTCCCACGTCTAGTGGCTGTGGAGAATCAGGAGGACTGCATAGTGCTCTGTTCTGTGATGTTTGATTCCCACGTCTAGTGGCTGTGGAGAATCAGGAGGACTGCTTAGTGCTCTGTTCTGTGATGTTTGGACCGTTGCTACAGTACATCATCTCCTTTGACTGTGCTTCTTAGATCCAGACCTGGGTTCAAATTGTATTGGTTTTCTTTCAGATATTTTAGCTGCGCTTGATTGAGCTTGCCTGACACAATGGAACCAATGGAATAGTACCAAAAGTGTAAACCCCGCACAGCTGGCACTCCAGGCAGGTCCAATGATAGATTGCTTCGCTTTAGAAATGGACCAATCTTGCTAGTAGTCCACCTGGACTAGAGTGAGTTACTAAGGACAGTCCAATTCATTACATATGCTCATTGGTCAATATGATGATTGAGATCTATTACTTATAGTGAGTATTTGTGTTGGTTAAAAAGCCCAACGTTTGTTTGGGACATGTTGTCACGTTCCTGACCTATTGTTCCTTTTTCTTTTATTTATTTAGTTGGTCAGGGCGTGAGTTGGGGTGGGTTGTCTTTGTGTGTTTTTGTATTGTCTAGGGTGTTGTATGGTTTAGGGGGTTAAGTAGAGTAGATGGTTTAGTGTTCAGTGTAGGTGTCTAGGAAAGTCTATGGTTGCCTGAATTGGTTCTCAATTAGAGACAGCTGGTTATTGTTGTCTCTGATTGGGAGCCATATTTAAGGCAGCCATAGGCTTTAGCTGTTGTGGGTAATTGTCTATGTGTAGTGTTTGTGTCAGCACTATTTATATGTATAGCTTCACGGTCGTCAGTTTGTTATTTTGTTAGTTTGTGTATAGTTGTTCGTTTCTTGTTTTTTCTCTCTTCTTTAATAAAAGAAGATGTATTTTGCACACGCTGCGCCTTGGTCCACTCTCTCACAAGAAGACGATCGTGACAGAATTACCCACCAATCTAGGACCAAGCGGCGTGTCAAGCGGCAACAGGACCCACCTACACAGGATTCATGGACATGGGAGGAGATACTGGATGGTAAGGGACCTTGGGCACAACCGGGAGAATATCGCCTCCCTCGTGAAGAGCTGGAGGCAGCTAAAGCCGAGAGGAGGCGATATGAGGAGGCAGCACGGAAGCAAGGCTGGAAGCCCGTGAGTACAACCCAAAAATTTCTTGGGGGGGGCCTTAAAGGGAGTGTGGCGAAGTCAGGTAGGAGACCTGCGCCTACTCCCTGTACTTACCGTGGAGAGCGAGAGTACGGGCAGACACCGTGTTACGCAGTAGAGCGCATGGTGTCTCCTGTACGTGTGCATAGCCCGGTTCGGTACATTCCAGCTCCACGTATCGGCCGGGCTAGATTGAGCGTTGAGCCGGATGTCATGAAGCCGGCCCAACGCATCTGGCCACCAGTGCGTCTCCTCGGGCCGGCTTACATGGCACCAGCCTTACGCATGGTGTCCCCGGTTCGCCTACATAGCCCGGTGCGGGTTATTCCACCTCCCCGCACTGGTCGGGCGACGGGGAGCATACAACCAGGTAAGGTTGGACAGGCTCAGTGCTCAAGGGAGCCAGTACGCCTGCACGGTCCGGTATTTCCGGCGCCACCTCCCCGCTCCAGCCCAGTACCACCAGTGCCTACACCACGCACCAGGCTTCCTGTGCGTCTTCAGAGCCCTGTGCCTCCTCCACGCACTAGCTCTATGGTGCGTGTCTCCAGCCCTTTACCACCAGTGCCTACACCACGCACCAAGCCTCCTGTGTGTCCCCAGAGTCCTGTGTGTCCTGTTGCTGCTCCCCGCACTAGCCCTGAGATGCGTGTCCTCAGCCCGGTACCACCAGTTCCGGCACCACGCACTAGGCCTAATGTGCGTCCCCAGGGTCCAGCATGCCCTGTTCCTTCTCCCCGCACTAGCCCTGAGATGCGTGTCCTCAGCCCGGTACCTCCAGTTCCGGCACCACGCACCAGGCCTACAGTGCGTCTCAGCCGGCCAGAGTCTGCCGTCTGCCCAACGGCGCCTGAACTGCCCATCTGCCCAACGGCGCCTGAACTGCCCGTCTGCCCAACGGCGCCTGAACTGCCCGTCTGCCCAACGGCGCCTGAACTGCCCGTCTGCCCAACGGCGCCTGAACTGCCCGTCTGCCCAACGGCGCCTGAACTGCCCGTCTGCCCAATGGCGCCTGAACTGCCCGTCTGCCCAACGCCGTCTGAACTGTCCGTCTGCCAAGCGCCGCATGAACTGCCCGTCTGTACTGAGTATTCAAAGCCGCCCGTCTGTACTGAGCCTGCAAAGCCGCCCGTCTGCCATGAGCCTTCAGAGCCGTCCGCCAGACAGGAGCCGCTAGAGCCTTCCGCCAGACAGGAGCCGCTAGAGCCTTCCGCCAGACAGGAGCAGCCAAAGCCTTCCGCCAGACAGGATCAGCCAGAGCCTTCCGCCAGACCGGATCAGCCAGAGCCTTCCGCCAGACCGGATCAGCCAGAGCCTTCCGCCAGACCGGATCAGCCAGAGCCTTCCGCCAGACAGGATCAGCCAGAGCCTTCCGCCAGCCATGAGCAGCCAGAGCCTTCCGCCAGCCATGAGCAGCCAGAGCCTTCCGCCAGCCATGAGCAGCCAGAGCCTTCCGCCAGCCATGATCAGCCAGATCCGTCAGTCAGCCATGAGCAGCCAGATCCGTCAGCCAGCCATGAGCAGCCAGATCCGTCAGCCAGCCATGAGCAGCCAGATCCGTCAGCCAGCCATGAGCAGCCAGATCCGTCAGCCAGCCATGAGCAGCCAGATCCGTCAGCCAGCCATGAGCAGCCAGATCCGTCAGCCAGCCATGAGCAGCCAGATCCGTCAGCCAGCCATAAGCCGTCCAGCCAGGATCCGCCAGAGCCGTCATCCAGCCAGGATCCGCCAGAGCCGTCATCCAGCCAGGATCCGCCAGAGCCGTCATCCAGCCAGGATCCGCCAGAGCCGTCATCCAGCCAGGATCCGCCAGAGCCAGCCAGCCAGGATCCGCCAGCCAGCCAGGATCCGCCAGAGCCAGCCAGCCAGGATCCGCCATCCAGCCAGGATCCGTCCCTCAGTCCGGAGCTGCCGTCCCTCAGTCCGGAGCTGCCGTCCCTCAGTCCGGAGCTGCCCCTTATCCTGGTGCTGCCCCTTATCCTGGTGCTGCCCCTTATCCTGGTGCTGCCCCTTATCCTGGTGCTGCCCCTTAGTCCGGTGCTGCCCCTTAGTCCGGTGCTGCCCCTTAGTCCGGTGCTGCCCCTTAGTCCGGTGCTGCCCCTTAGTCCGGTGCTGCCCCTTAATCCAGTGGGGTTAATGTGGAGGGTGGTCATTTGGAGGAGGCTACGAAAGCGGGTAGTGACTATGGTGGGGTGGGGACCACGACCAGTGCCAGAGCCGCCACCGTGGACAGACGCCCACCCAGACCCTCCCCTAGACTTTATGCTGGTGCGCCCGGAGTTCGCACCTTAAGGGGGGGGTTATGTCACGTTCCTGACCTATTGTTCCTTTTTCTTTTATTTATTTAGTTGGTCAGGGCGTGAGTTGGGGTGGGTTGTCTTTGTGTGTTTTTGTATTGTCTAGGGTGTTGTATGGTTTAGGGGGTTAAGTAGAGTAGATGGTTTAGTGTTCAGTGTAGGTGTCTAGGAAAGTCTATGGTTGCCTGAATTGGTTCTCAATTAGAGACAGCTGGTTATTGTTGTCTCTGATTGGGAGCCATATTTAAGGCAGCCATAGGCTTTAGCTGTTGTGGGTAATTGTCTATGTGTAGTGTTTGTGTCAGCACTATTTATATGTATAGCTTCACGGTCGTCAGTTTGTTATTTTGTTAGTTTGTGTATAGTTGTTCGTTTCTTGTTTTTTCTCTCTTCTTTAATAAAAGAAGATGTATTTTGCACACGCTGCGCCTTGGTCCACTCTCTCACAAGAAGACGATCGTGACACATGTATTATGTATGATTGTCTCTATTGAAGAAAAAATACCTGTTGTGTTGTTCTATTTGAGTCAATGTTGGCTTTGTATGTTGGTTCTATGGTGTTTGGTTGGTCCTCCCTCATTCCTCTTCCAGTTGAAATGTTATCTCTCTGGTGGTAAGAGCGTGCTACATGTGTTTATTCTGCCCACGCGTTGTTCTGAATCTTAAAGCCCTATTTATGTGATGCTTTGCTTTCCCAAACAACAGCAAAGAGAGGAATCTGGGATTCTCTCCACAACAGGCAGTAGTAGCTCTCCAGTCTTCCTTTCTGACATAGTCGCTGTCAAATTACACTTAATGGCTCTGAATTATACAAAATGCCCTGTAATTACCTCTAATTTCCTCCAGTGTTAACTTTTCTTTCCTACCACCCATGATGTAAATAAATGAGTATGACTGATCTAATTCTCTTGTTTTGGAGAGACTGCAGGATGATGGATCTGTGAGGGGATTCAATTGGTTGGCTAATTAGATTTTTCTATTGTCAGTGCTTATTCAGTGATCTACTTCGACCACCTTTAAAGATGATTACCCCACATCACATTAAATAACAAATACTTCCAACCAAACTTCGTCTATTTCTAAGCCACCCCCCGACTACTCCCTGCACGGATACACACACACACACACTCTGTCTTTATATTATTTTCAACCATTCTTATCCACATCCCGACCAGAGCAGAGCAGAGCCTGCTGAGAGGGCCCATGTGGACTATCTTTCGGGGTTTCTCATATGAATTCACTTCTAAATCATATTTGATTTCATGCATAATTAGTTTGTCCATCAGTAGGCCTGCGTCTGGCCCCACGCTGCTACGGTATCTGCAGCATCACACAGGTCTGATGACACTGTGCTTTGGCACAACAGACAATATGCATTAGAAGAATAGCACGGTTCCGAGCCACTGCCCAACATCAGCTGCATGGAAGTCATTCCATTTCCCCGTCCTGACTCTGGTAACTGTACCTTTGGAACAACATAAAGATGGCAGCAACACTGAACATTCAACCATTGCGTTGGCAGCTTTCAGTTTTGATAGAACTCCGCTACTCTCCTGCCCCACGGATTAAACCGGCCGACTTAATTATGTTTTAAAATGATATTTAAATTAAATATCAAGGTAAGCAGAAATGGATCGCAAAATAATTAATCAAACATCCCAAAAATGAAACAGGTTTTTTTTTTCTGCATGGGGCAGCAGAAAAGTAAGAAGCCTTATTTAGAGTCTGTTAGAGATTCAATCTAATTTAATTCTCTACCCCCTCTCTAAATAAACAGTTCTAAAACCTTTTTTTCATCTGGGGAGAGTAGAGATGATAGAGGTAATCAATATTTCTAGCATTTTAATTAAAACCGTTAGTGGAATAAATCCATTTAATTATCAGTTAATGAAATACAAGGTCATTTACCTGACAGCAACTTTGAAGGTGGCTTACTGGTTGGAATGAGCACAGCAGCCTAGTGTCAGGGCCGTTTAGCTGCTGTCAATTGGCAGGTTGAGATTCTCCTGGCAGGTTAACCCCTGAACGTCCTGTTGGCTCTGGCTTGGCTGGCCCGGTGCTCTGCTGAGGAGGAGGATTTAACAAGGATCTAGCTATAGCTCCTCTCCCCCCTCAGAGTTCAGATACAGGCAGGCAGACACACACAAGTATGCAGGAACTCATTCATGCACACAGTACACACACACACCCATACGCTGTTGATAAGGCGTCTTATGAAAATCAAGGTTATCAGATCCTCTGTTATTATGAGATTACACTCTGGGAATACCAGGGGCGGTACAGTAAATATGAGTTTCTAGGCTGCTATATTTTACCTTTCACTTCTTAAAATGGAGAGAGAGAGAGAGAGATTGTGGAACTTGATTATCCTTATAGTGAAGAGCTTTCAACATGGTTAGACGTGCGATATTTAGCCAAAGCTAACCTACTAGCTGAATAAGACATCCAACATAAATACTTGTACCATTCATTCTAGAGCCGTCTCTGATAGGGATCCCTGGTAGAGATTTTTATGAATCATCATAGGTAGACTGTGTGTAATATTGCACATCGACTGGAATCTGGTCGAGATTTCGTATAAGGAAACAAGGATGTCCAGAGCTAAAGGAATGAGCAATACTACCTCACCACAACCACTACTATAGCACCACCGTCCCCCATCTGGAACAAATACAACAAATAAGGAATAGAGATACAATGAAGCAGAGAAATCGAATCTAACTTGGCCCCAAGCACTTACACGGAATGTGCATATAATGGTCCTGGGCATTTGTCATTGTGAATCGTTCTGGAGTTTTGTCCTACTGTTAACGAAATAGTAAACTTGGCCTTGTGCATTATGTTCCAGCTTTATGTATCAATCTTTACAATTGCTTTCTTTGTCTTATTGCTGGAATCAATTTCTTTCCTGTGATTGCCAAGAGGAGCATTTAAAAGCGGTTGCTCCACGGTTTGTTTCTGCCTCTCTCTTTTCTCCCCTTTGTTGTCAATGGCTAAGAGGTGTGCTGTTTGTGGAAGGAGCCATGAAATATTAGCCTTGTTTCATCAAATAACTACTGAAGTAGGATCATCTTTTGATTTATCGGATATACTTGATGTGTAGCTCTTGATTGGAATCTAGTCAAGTGCTATGAAATGTAGGTGTTTACTAGACGTCGCTGTAGTATGACGTCGCTGTAGTATGACGTCGCTGTAGTATGACGTCGCTGTAGTATGACGTCGCTGTAGTGTGACGTCGCTGTAGTATGGCGTCGCTGGAGTATGGCGTCGCTGTAGTATCGCTGTAGTATCGCTGTAGTATGACGTCGCTGTAGTATGGCGTCGCTGGAGTATGGCGTCGCTGTAGTATGACGTCGCTGGAGTATGGCGTCGCTGTAGTATCGCTGTAGTATCGCTGGAGTATGGCGTCGCTGTAGTATGACGTCGCTGTAGTGTGACGTCGCTGTAGTGTGACGTCGCTGGAGTATGACGTCGCTGGAGTATGGCGTCGCTGTAGTATGGCGTCGCTGTAGTATGACGTCGCTGTAGTGTGGCGTCGCTGTAGTGTGGCGTCGCTGTAGTTTGGCGTCGCTGTAGTATGACGTCGCTGTAGTATGACGTCGCTGTAGTGTGACGTCGCTGTAGTGTGACGTCGCTGTAGTGTGACGTCGCTGTAGTGTGACGTCGCTGTAGTGTGACGTCGCTGTAGTATGACGTCGCTGTAGTGTGACGTCGCTGTAGTGTGACGTCGCTGTAGTATGACGTCGCTGTAGTGTGACGTCGCTGTAGTGTGACGTCGCTGTAGTGTGACGTCGCTGTAGTATGACGTCGCTGTAGTGTGGCGTCGCTGTAGTGTGACGTCGCTGTAGTGTGACGTCGCTGTAGTGTGACGTCGCTGTAGTGTGACGTCGCTGTAGTATGACGTCGCTGTAGTATGACGTCGCTGTAGTGTGACGTCGCTGTAGTATGACGTCGCTGTAGTATGGCGTCGCTGTAGTATCGCTGTAGTGTGACGTCGCTGTAGTGTGACGTCGCTGTAGTATGACGTCGCTGTAGTGTGGCGTCGCTGTAGTGTGGCGTCGCTGTAGTATGGCGTCGCTGTAGTATGACGTCGCTGTAGTATGACGTCGCTGTAGTGTGGCGTCGCTGTAGTGTGGCGTCGCTGTAGTATGACGTCGCTGTAGTGTGGCGTCGCTGTAGTATGACGTCGCTGTAGTATGACGTCGCTGTAGTATCGCTGTAGTGTGGCGTCGCTGTAGTATGGCGTCGCTGTAGTATGACGTCGCTGTAGTGTGACGTCGCTGTAGTGTGGCGTCGCTGTAGTGTGACGTCGCTGTAGTGTGGCGTCGCTGTAGTGTGGCGTCGCTGTAGTGTGGCGTCGCTGTAGTATGACGTCGCTGTAGTGTGGCGTCGCTGTAGTATGACGTCGCTGTAGTATGACGTCGCTGTAGTATCGCTGTAGTGTGGCGTCGCTGTAGTATCGCTGTAGTATGGCGTCGCTGTAGTATCGCTGTAGTATGACGTCGCTGTAGTATCGCTGTAGTGTGGCGTCGCTGTAGTATGACGTCGCTGTAGTATCGCTGTAGTGTGGCGTCGCTGTAGTATGACGTCGCTGTAGTATCGCTGTAGTGTGGCGTCGCTGTAGTATGACGTCGCTGTAGTATCGCTGTAGTGTGGCGTCGCTGTAGTATGACGTCGCTGTAGTATGACGTCGCTGTAGTATCGCTGTAGTGTGGCGTCGCTGTAGTATCGCTGTAGTATGACGTCGCTGTAGTATGACGTCGCTGTAGTATCGCTGTAGTGTGGCGTCGCTGTAGTATGACGTCGCTGTAGTATCGCTGTAGTGTGGCGTCGCTGTAGTATGACGTCGCTGTAGTATCGCTGTAGTGTGGCGTCGCTGTAGTATGACGTCGCTGTAGTATCGCTGTAGTATCGCGTCGCTGTAGTATCGCTGTAGTATGGCGTCGCTGTAGTATCGCTGTAGTATGACGTCGCTGTAGTATCGCTGTAGTGTGGCGTCGCTGTAGTATGACGTCGCTGTAGTATGACGTCGCTGTAGTATCGCTGTAGTGTGGCGTCGCTGTAGTATGGCGTCGCTGTAGTATGACGTCGCTGTAGTGTGACGTCGCTGTAGTGTGGCGTCGCTGTAGTGTGACGTCGCTGTAGTGTGACGTCGCTGTAGTGTGGCGTCGCTGTAGTATGACGTCGCTGTAGTATGACGTCGCTGTAGTATGACGTCGCTGTAGTATCGCTGTAGTATGACGTCGCTGTAGTATGACGTCGCTGTAGTGTGACGTCGCTGTAGTATGGCGTCGCTGTAGTATGACGTCGCTGTAGTATGGCGTCGCTGTAGTATGGCGTCGCTGTAGTATGACGTCGCTGTAGTATGGCGTCGCTGTAGTATGATGTCACTGTAGTATGGCGTCGCTGGAGTATGGCGTCGCTGTAGTATCGCTGTAGTATGACGTCGCTGTAGTATGACGTCGCTGTAGTATGACGTCGCTGTAGTATGACGTCGCTGTAGTATGACGTTGCTGTAGTATCGCTGTAGTATCGCTGTAGTATGACGTCGCTGTAGTATGACGTCGCTGTAGTATGACGTCGCTGTAGTATGACGTCGCTGTAGTATGACGTCGCTGTAGTATCGCTGTAGTATCGCTGTAGTATGACGTCGCTGTAGTATGACGTCGCTGTAGTATGACGTCGCTGTAGTATCGCTGTAGTATCGCTGTAGTATGACGTCGCTGTAGTATGACGTCGCTGTAGTATGACGTCGCTGTAGTATGACGTCGCTGTAGTATGACGTCGCTGTAGTATCGCTGTAGTATGACGTCGCTGTAGTATGACGTCGCTGTAGTATCGCTGTAGTATGACGTCGCTGTAGTATGACGTCGCTGTAGTATGACGTCGCTGTAGTATCGCTGTAGTATGACGTCGCTGTAGTATCGCTGTAGTATGACGTCGCTGTAGTATGACGTCGCTGTAGTATCGCTGTAGTATGGCATCGCTGTAGTATGGCGTCGCTGTAGTATGACGTCGCTGTAGTATGGCGTCGCTGTAGTATGACGTCGCTGTAGTATCGCTGTAGTATGACGTCGCTGTAGTATGACGTCGCTGTAGTATGACGTCGCTGTAGTATGACGTCGCTGTAGTATGACGTCGCTGTAGTATCGCTGTAGTATGACGTCGCTGTAGTATGACGTCGCTGTAGTATCGCTGTAGTATGACGTCGCTGTAGTATGACGTCGCTGTAGTATGACGTCACTGTAGTATCGCTGTAGTATGACGTCGCTGTAGTATCGCTGTAGTATGACGTCGCTGTAGTATGACGTCGCTGTAGTATGACGTCGCTGTAGTATGACGTCGCTGTAGTATGACGTCGCTGTAGTGTGACGTCGCTGTAGTATGACGTCGCTGTAGTATGACGTCGCTGTAGTATGGCGTCGCTGTAGTATGACGTCGCTGTAGTATCGCTGTAGTATGACGTCGCTGTAGTATGACGTCGCTGTAGTATGACGTCGCTGTAGTATCGCTGTAGTATCGCTGTAGTATGACGTCGCTGTAGTGTGACGTCGCTGTAGTATGACGTCGCTGTAGTATGACGTCGCTGTAGTATGGCGTCGCTGTAGTATGACGTCGCTGTAGTATGGCGTCGCTGTAGTATGACGTCGCTGTAGTATGACGACACATTGTAATGACTGACTTGCTGCTACAATATGAGTCAGAGACAGGCAGACAGGAAGACAGGCAGGCAGGCAGGCAGACAGAAAGTCAGGCAGACAGACAGCGTGGGATTCAGGTAGGGTTTTGTTACAGAACCTGCCCAGGCTCCTACTATGCTTGTTCTATCTCTCTCCATGCGTTGGCACTGATGTTATACTGCAATCTGCCCACCACTGGGTCTCAGGGAGAGGCAAACGTGAACATTACGCCAACTCTGATATCAAGGCTTGATCCTGCGCCTGTTGACTTATTTATTTTCCTCTACAATTCACTTTGAAAACCTTCACTCCTTTCATCCAACAACACCCCAAAAACATTCGTTTTAGCTCCCCGAACTCAAAGGAAGGCATGTTGTCGAGCAGCTAGCTCTGATACCAGCTTTTCTCCGATTTAGAATTAAGATCAGATTTTTTATGTTACTTAATTATTTCCTAATTAGTTTGCATGTTAATTAAATTGGTGGCTAATGTTAATTACCTATATTAATGCATTCTCAGTGTAACACCTGCCTGAAGCGCTTGGCTCTGTTTTAGAAATATCTTCATCTGAGCTGTTTGCCGGATGCCGCTGTGCAGCCTCTCCTCTCCATGTTGAATTGATCTCAGATGGGCTGCTAGGGAGGTGTACTGAGCCTGTGAAGGATTTCTGATTTCTCTTGTTTTTAAAGATAGGAAAAAAGATTTATGTGTATGAGCGCTAGGGACAAACACATATTTGAGTGCTGTCTAATACACTATATGGGCGTGTGGTTACTGGTTATCATTCAGTCATTAATGGTGTTTCTCACAGACATACGCTGTTCTCATTGTCTCATATTAATGCTGTTAAGATATGCCTAAAATAAACAAACTTTTCTTGACTGTGTGATGACTTCCGTGTATGCATCTCGATGTATTCGCTCACATGCTTGTTCAGATACTACATAGTCTTGTAGTGCAAACCAGAACCATATTAGATAGACGGTCAGTAGTCTGACTGTGTATTAGATAGACGGTCAGTAGTCTGACTGTGTATTAGATAGACGGTCAGTAGTCTGACTGTGTATTAGATAGACGGTCAGTAGTCTGACTGTGTATTAGATAGACGGTCAGTAGTCTGACTGTGTATTAGATAGACGGTCAGTAGTCTGACTGTGTATTAGATAGACGGTCAGTAGTCTGACTGTGTATTAGATAGACGGTCAGTAGTCTGACTGTGTATTAGATAGACGGTCAGTAGTCTGACTGTGTATTAGATAGACGGTCAGTAGTCTGACTGTGTATTAGATAGACGGTCAGTAGTCTGACTGTGTATTAGATAGACGGCCAGTACTCTGACTGTGTATTAGATAGACGGTCAGTAGTCCGACTGTGTATTAGATAGACGGCCAGTACTCTGACTGTGTATTAGATAGACGGTCAGTAGTCTGACTGTGTATTAGATAGACGGTCAGTAGTCCGACTGTGTATTAGATAGACGGTCAGTAGTCTGACTGTGTATTAGATAGAAAATGATGATCACACAATCAATAGTAGCCCTACCTCCCTAATCTATAGTGGGGGACATTGTGTGTGTGAGTTCCGCTGGTGTTGTCCTCTTCACACTGATGTGTCTGTCTGTCTCTGTTGCTGTTTAGACTTCTTGGAAGCCAGGGATCAGCGATTAAATGTCACCTTTCAGCAACAACATTAAATAAGAAGCAGCAATTTAGCTCCTAGCAATTGCTAATTTCACGCCCTGATAAATGTTGCAGGAGCTAAACCTTTCAAACTCCCCTAAGATATTTCTTAAAGGTGCAGGAGCATATGTACGTAGTGTAACCCATGGATGTTTATCACTGGGACTTCACCGTCAAGGTCAAAGTCCTTTTGGTGGAGATGCTGAATAAGTCAGCCAGCCCAACTCTGTGCCATTGCTTTATTTATGCAGACGTTTCACCCCTCTCATGTTGTCCAGTATGCTCATCATGATGATATAATGACACTAGTCAATGCAAAAGGCTTTCTGTTAAATCATTGCACTAAACGAGAAGAGGGAAATAACTGTGACCCTCATCTCAAAGAAACATGGAGAATCAATCATAGCAATCATAGTACAGTATACTGCTATTTATAGCCGTGAGAATCCCATATACTGTACGTAAGAGAGAATGAATGAATGAAAGGTGCACATGTCAGACCACACTTTTATAATAATAGTTATTTTTGGCAGTCTCATGATTCATGCCAGGAGACCATACTACATATTAAATCCAGACTTTATGGCTAGTGATTTGAAAGTAATAGTTTTCAAATGAGTTTCTTGTTTTCCAATGGCTCCTCAGAGAGCCACACTCTTGAAAATAATCCTCTACAGCATGTTTCAAATGGAAACAAATGGGAGCGTTAAAGAAAATATTTTTCCTGTAATTTTTTGCTGTTGCAGAAAACAAGGTGGATACAGTGCATGGAATTCCACATCACTCCTCTATTGATGATCAGGATTTCAAAATGGTGGCCTATTCCCATAAGGGTTGTTGGTTGTTTTGAAGGTGAAGCTTCACTGTTGTATGTGTAAATTTATGAGATACTTTAATGGAATCCTCAGCCGTTTACAACTCCTGAGTTCCAACCCCACCGCTCCCATCTGAATTTATTTTCTGAGCATGCTTCTTCCACCCTTCCATCTCTCCGTCCGCTCCTTTCTGATACAGCCTCAGCACAGCACATCAGGATGGCCCTGATGGGAGAAATTTCAAACAAGCCAATGTATGTTGTGGGTGTTTGAACACAAGTCGCGGGGGGCGGGGTGGTTGGCGGTGACTTCCCACAGTTTTCAATCTCGCCGCGATGCCTCTTGCATTCAGAGAGGACGATAAAGAAATAAACCAACCCAGCTTTATGTCACATTGCCTAAATATACAGTTTAAAAGGCGTGCTCAGACCTCGGCTCTACCGTTCCCGTACCGAGTAGTGTTCACCAGAGGCACATACTGTATCTCTCCTCGTTAATTTTGTATTGTTCCCCAGCTGGTTCAAATGAGACCAGTATCCTGTTTGCATTTCGGCCACAAAATTCCTTTTTTCTTTCTATCTCTTGTAGTTTTTTTGGGGGTCTCAGAAGAAAGACAAAGGGAAAAGCCGTTGTTGCACGATTCTGTTTTGATTATTTTGATTCAAATGAATTTGCTGGTGTGTTTTTATTCGAAACATCTGGTCCACCAAACAGCCCATGGACATTCTTCTAAGTCTGTGATTCTTCCCTCAAGTTTATCTCTGCCTTCAGTATCACAGAACTTTTAACTCCTAGCTCCTTGTATTTGCAGATGGCATTTCTATTTGTTTTATTGCTCTTTGATGGATATCTCATTTTTACTCTTTTACTTTTCGTTCTTTTTTGCATGTATTAGTGTGAATGAGAACTTTCATAATTTATTCATCCTGTATGTATCCACTCAGGATATCTTTTCCATAAGGAGTGCATTAAGTGTATGAATTTTGCCTATATGGTTCAATGTCTTCTATCTCAATAATATAATATATGCTATTTAGCAGATGCTTTCATCCAAAGCAACTTAGTCACGCGCGCATACATTTTACGTAGGAATGGAACCCACTTCCTGGTGTTGCAAGCGCCATGCTCTACCAACTGAGCTACAGAGGACCACAATAAAAATCAAACGAGCAAAGTCGTTGTTACTGTGACTGTCACGCCTGGTCTTGGACTTTAAATCTTCAATGGACTAAATGTTGAACCAATCAGCCGTTCTGTTGTTGCATGTTTCTTTGTTCGTTTGATTCATGCCAATTGTATGGGAAGGTCAACTCGATTCGATATTAAAGTTCAGGAAAACTTTCAGAACCACCAGCAAGGATGTGTCTACCTATCCATCTTTGAGCTATAAGCTATGTGAAAATATACAGACAAGACGTATTGTAGACAATATGCATCACTGTTTCACCCTAATCATACTGCATTACAGCCATATTGATATTTTCAAAGGGAGTATGTGAGTGCTGGGAGCTACGGTTGTATACATCACCACATATCCATTATTGATGACATCATCATTATCCTCTCCTGCCTGGTCTGATCAATGAGAGCCTATAGCAGAACCAATAATTGAAACAGTATGTGAAGGTAACAGTATCTGAAAGCAGAGGAAACAGGTGATGATGATGATAGAACTCTGACTGCTTGGATGGATGGATGGATGGATGGTTGATTGACAGTCGAAGCAGCAGGGGTTGCCCCTGGAGATATCTGGCTCTAGAAAGTAGTTCTGAGGCCCAGTATAGTAAATTGGCCCTGGCGTGTAAACAAAAAACACCTAAAATGACTTGATTCAGCAGATCCTCATATCTGAGTCTGCCCTCTGTCTCCCGAGACAGACGTAAGTATTCATCAAATGATCAAAATTTATATTGATTCCTTTGCACATTAGCAGTTTAAAGGCAGGAGAGGAGTGTTTTGACAGAGTGAGCGAGTGTGCGAGCAGCGCAGGTTTGAATGATTCTGTTTGAAATAAGACTACAGGATGCAGCACTCCCAATCCCCATGTCTGCATATCTGAATAAGCAGAAGTTTAAACAGGCTGAAAGGGATTGCAAGAAAATCAAAACCAACCATGCCGTCCGCAGTTCACAGGGTTATTCTCTATAGAGATTTTTCCTGGCAAATCACTGCTCAGAGATGTTATTTTCCAGAAAATAAGTAATATCAGAAGGTTGATGGAAATCACTGTTGATGTGCGGTGTTGATGTTTGCTTTCTCTATCTAAATGGTGAATTGTCTTTTTTTTTTGCCTAACTGTTGGAAATATCAACACAAAGCACCCCTCTCCATTTTAAGACTGGAAGGAATTGTTGCTCATACTATCAATGTGATCGGCGTTTTGTGGAGCATTGATTCCTGGGTTACTAAGGAAATAATGTTCAGGCAGATCTGGTAGAGTTAGTCATTATGGTATAGGCTTATGGTACAGGTAATCATTATGGCATACTGTCAGGTACAAAATTATTGGCACCCTTGATAATGAGAAAAAAAGACTATGAAATAAATAATACAACTACTGAGCTAAATTGTATGCAAAAAATATTATATAATTTTATACTAATAAAATTGCTTAGAGAAAGAGATTTTGTTCAACAAGTAATAAAACTAATTTTCAAAACGATAGGGGTAAAAAATGATTGGCACCCCTGTTTTCAAGACCATTCAATGCCTCACCTTGCGTGGATAACGGCACTGAGCCTTTCTCTAAAATGTTGTAAGAGATTAGAGTACATATTGGGAGGCATCTTAGACCATTCCTCCATACAGAATCTTTCCAGATCCTTGATGTCCTTCGTCTGCGCTTATGGACTGCCCTCTTCAATTCAAACCACCGCTTTTCAATGGGGTTCAAGTCCTTTCGAGGATAAAGACTCCGTGCCATTATCCTCGCAAGGTAAGGTTTTGAAAGGTATTGATAACAAGGGTTCCAATAATTGTGACCCTTATCTTTTTGAGAGAAAAAAAGTATTACTTGTTAAGCAAAATCTCTTTCTCTGAGCAATTCTATTAGTATAAAATAAAATTATTTTCCCATTTGTTTGCGTGAACTCCAAAGGTATTGGGACGGTGACACATTTGGTTTGTTTTGGCTCAGTACTCCAGCACTTTGGATTTGAAATGATACAGTGCAGACTGTCAGCTTTAATATCGGGTGAACCGTTTAGAAATCACAGCACTTTTTTTGACATAGTCCCTCCAAAAGTATTGGGGAAAATTGCCTTATACACTGAGTATACCAAACATTAAGAACACCTGCTCTTTCCATGACATTGACTGACCAGGTGAATCCAGGTGAAAGCTATGATCCCTTATTGATGTCACTTGTTAAATCCACTTTAATCAGTGTAGATGAAGGGGAGGAGACAGGTTGAAGAAGGATTTTTAAGCCTTGAGATAATTGAGACATGGATTGTGTATGTGTGCCATTCAGAGGGTGAGTGGGAAAAACAAAAGATTCAAGTGCCTTTGAACGGGGTAAGGTAGTAGGTTCCATGCGCACCGGTTTGTGTCAAGAACTGCGGAGCTTCTGGGTTTTTCACGCTCAACAGTTTCCTGTGTGTATCAAGAATGGTCCACCACCCAAAGGACATCCAGCCTTGACACAACTTGACACAACTGTGGGAAGCATTGGAGTCAACATGGGCCAGCATCCCTGTGGAACGCTTGACACCTTGTAGAGTCCATGCTGACAGTCTGCCCTTTAACCTCATAGTCATTGTATCATTTCAAATCCTAAAACAACAAAACATGGCTCACTGTCCAAAGTCTTTTGGAGCTCACTGTAGCTCAGTATTTGGTATATTATTTGGTCCCACTTTATCTGGATAGTCCTATATAGATGATCTACAGCTGGTTGTACTATTAGTCCTCTCTTGATACTACTCAGATAAAGTGATACCAATTCTGTTTATTTTATACAATCTTATTTGCTCACCTTTATTAATGGTACCAATATTTATATTATAGATATATGGTATAGTTATACAATTATGATATAGGTGATCATTATGGCATTGCCTTACTAACTAGCACTTCCCTACTACTGTAGCCTTATCCTGTTTTCATCAATTCTAAATATAGCCTGCATAAATTCATAGACATCAGTATTGAAATAGAGCTGTATACTGAGATGTCGTTTGGGTGGTCGACCGTTCTTGATACACACGGGAAACTGTTGAGCGTGAAGAACCCAGCATCGTCACAGTTCTTGACACAAACCGGTGCGCCTGGAACCTACTACCATACCCCGTTCAAAGGCACTTAAATCTTTTGTCTTGCCCGTTCACCCTCTGAATGGCACACATACACAATCCATGTCTCAATTGTCTCAAGGCTTAAAAATCCTTCTTTAACCTGTCTCCTCCCCTTCATCTACACTGATTGAAGTGGCTTTAACAAGTGACATCAATAAGGGATCATAGCTTTCACCTGGATTCACCTGGTCAGTCTATGTCATGGAACGAGCTTGTTCTTAATGTTTTGTATACTCAGTGTAGTTCTGGCTAGTTTGAGAAGGACATAACAAAACTTCTTCAAGATCCTTCAAACTGGGAAGCCCAAAAGAATCATGGAGAGTCCTCATACATTCCACGGATGATACTCTCTTCTGGGCCCCGGCCGCATGCACTATCTGTCCTGTCCTCCAATTCAAGGTGGCTGGTGCTAAATTGCTTTTGTCTGTAGTCTGCATTAGTCATTATTGTGTGTGTAAGCAGCTCCAATGGGATTGGGTAATTAGGATCCTGACACGGCGTCCGTGAGCGGGCTGAGTGAATCCGAAATGAAGGCAAATGAAAGCAAATTCCTTCGAGGGGGACGGAGAAGGAGATCTTGCCGCCACAGTTGCGCCCGCTAATTTTCTTGGAGCTCCTAGTTAGGTTCATTTCATTCTTCCCAAATGAACAGAGCGGGTTTCATAACACACACACACACAAATAAATGAGAACGAGAAACCAAATGCATCTATCTGTTGATTTACTTGTTTATTATCGAGTGTGTTTTTGATAGAGAAGCAGTTTGCATTCATGGAATTGTTTGACCTTTGTAGAGGCATCTGCAAAATAGACAAAACGGTTTTGACAGCACACAAACAAAGACAGTTTATACAGTGTTAAGGAGGAATGAGGAAAAACCAAGCAGGGTGGGGCCGGGGAGTCGTTCATTGGCACAGCATTGGCTTCATCTCCATATATTTTGTATGCAATTACAGATCCACTGCAAGGCCTGCACAGCTTTCTGATTGTCTGATGCTCAGAATCACTGATCTTAACAGAAGCACTTTGGTAATGTTGCCGTATGGTGGGATTTGATATTCCTACAGTACAACGGGGCGTTTGTCTAGTGGCCAATCTGTTGGGCTCTTGAGTATGTCCATCATCTTTAATGCATAGGACATCTTATTCAAGTAACCATCAATCACAATTGCTATATCAGTAACAGGTGTTTGTTTAAAGCTAATAACTAATGTTGTGTTGAGAATTATACACTCATATCAACATAATATCTGACAATATACAGAACGACCTTTGTTTTCCAGAATGTCCTTAGTTTCCCAGTGGTAGGTCTTATTCAGTAAGTCACACTGTAGCAAAATGTTTCCAAACATTCTGAAACAGAAAACAAAAATGAGCATTTCTTATTGGCATAGTAACGGTGGTCCGTCTCTATTTTCCTCTCTTTATTGCCAAATGAACATGACCCTAATGTGTCCTTTGATGTGTTGTGTTATCAGGTGGAGTTGCTGCAGAGCCACCATGAGGCCCAGAGGGATGCCCTGGACGAGCTGAGCCTGAAGCTGAAGAGCCAGCAGTACTGCACTGGCACCAACAGGAGGACTGGGAGGGAGTACACACAGATGTCCAAGAACAACAGGTAGAACGCCACCATTGACCCTTAGGGCCACCATACTTTTGGGGACCCACTTGGTTATGTTATACAGACCCAGAATCAGACCTCTTCGATTTAGGTAGCCTACTGTATGAGCCAGCCCAATCTGGTATTTTATCTTGAAAATTGGTCTTTTATCTTGAAACGGGGTCTTTTATTTTGACATGAAATGATTTACTGAGTTGAGAAAAATATACAGGAAATGGAAGCAACTCAATGATAACTGTTAGTCACTGAGGGTTTGTTTTAGCTACCACTATAACTACTAAAGCTTGGGGACAATGTGGTCTCTTGCAAAGAAGAAGAAGAAGGCTTTCTCTTTCTACAAGAGAAGTTGCTCTGTCAATTTAAGCATTCTGTTTATTCACAGTGGAATGAGATGTCACACACACTTTTATAATTTGGGGGTCACGTTCTTAACATTGTAATCTGGCGTGTACAGCACCACTCTTTGTCACGGCGCTTTTTGACTGCTTCACGCCTTACTTTGATGGTCTCTCTCCCCCAGTGGTTATCGCCAACAGACAGAAGCTAGCTACTGTTTACAAGCTTCTGCTCCACTCATTGGGAAAGACGCACTTAAAAGACTAGGAACTGGAGAGTCATGTTCGTTGTCCTAATGATAAGCAGTGGAAGAGTGAGTGGACTCCCAAGCACAGTGCTATTGTTGTTTGGTAACTGTACAGTACAACATTTTAGAACAAGGATTCTATATACAGTTGCGGTCAAATATATTGGCACCCTTTGCATGATTCACTATTTCTTATCAAATAAGTTGGGAAAAAATTAAAAATAAAATTGTGTTCACATGTGTATTTGTTTGATTTACAACGTCACAGGACCCAAAAATTATAATCTTAACTGAAATTGAGAT
The DNA here is from genome assembly GCF_016432855.1 of Salvelinus namaycush. Taxonomy (NCBI): domain Eukaryota; kingdom Metazoa; phylum Chordata; class Actinopteri; order Salmoniformes; family Salmonidae; genus Salvelinus; species Salvelinus namaycush. The sequence goes on from NC_052321.1 coordinate 32,213,743, forward strand.
TTTTTTTACTTCAAAGTCCAAAAATGGGCTGGACTAAATAATTCCATATTGAAATTACGTTGGTTGGAGGCACGGGATTCTCGTTTAGTGTGTTATTTATCTCACCTGTGGTAAATTGCATGTGTCTAAAGAGTAAAAATAGCCATTCAACCACTTCTGGTGGTTGAACTGCAAGGGTGTCCATATATTTGACTGCAACTGTGTCATTCGAAAAAGTCCATGTTCGTCAGTGAATGTTAAATGGATTATTCGACCACAGATTATTCAACACAGTACCCTCAATGGTAGGTAGCAGAGGAGGCTGGTGGGCAGAAATATAGGATCAAACACATAGTATCTGTAAAAGGTACCATTCTATTTATTCCACTCCAGCCATTACAATAAGCCTGTCCTCCGATATTTCAACCCACCAACCACAACTGTTAGGTAGGTTACGTTTCAGTGTCTCCTCCCCAGTCAGTCCTGCAGCAGACAGAGAGTGAGTCAGTCTCTGTAACTCAGGAGTCCAGACCTAGCTGACTCCCCTCCCTTGGCTTTGAATCAAGCCTCCTTTTAATCCTTTTAAGCCTCTCATTCTAATGATTTATTTGGTAGAAAACCATAATGATCCTTTGAATTTTAATGACGGCTGCCTGCTCAAGGATTCATTGTTTTGACTCTTTGGCCCTTACCTTTAAATGGAAACGTCTTCGGGAAGGAGCTGTCGAAATCTATAGCCAGGGCTGCCTCTCCTCTCTTCTTGCTTGCTAGCTCGCCACCACCGCTGCGTTTTCAGGCCTGTCGGCTCACTAGCACACCTCTCAACCTTGATAATTACAGAATGGCTGCCAGTCATTGAGACCGAAGCTATTCCCTGTATAGTGCACTGCTTTCGGCCAAAGCCCCATCCTATTCACTATAAAGTGTACTACTTTTTGCCAGAGTATATAATCCCTATATAATACACTACTTTTGGCCAGAGCACTATATACAGTTGAAGTCAGAAGTTTACATACACCTAGGTTGGTGTCATTAAAACTCGTTTTTTAAACCACTCCACAAATTTCTTGTTAACAAACTATAGTTTTGGCAAGTCGGTTAGGACATCTACTTTGTGCATGACACAAGTCATTTTTCCAACAATTGCTAACAGACAGATTATTTCACTTATAATTCACTGTATCACAATTCCAGTGAGTCAGAAGTTTACATTCACTAAGTTGACTGTGCGTTTAAACAGCTTGGAAAATTCCAGAAAATTATGTCATGGCTTTAGAAGCTTCTGATAGGCTAATTGACATTATTTGAGTCAATTGGAGGTGTACCTGTGGATGTATTTCAAGGCCTACCTTCAAACTCAGTGCCTCTTTGCTTGACATCATGGGAAAATCAAAAGAAATCAGCCAAGACCTCAGAAACTAAATTGTAGACCTCCACAAGTATGGTTCATCCTTGGGAGCAATTTCCAAATGCCTGAAGGTACCACGTTCATCTGTACAAACAATAGTACGCAAGTATAAACACCATGGGACCACGCAGCCATCATACTGCTCAGGAAGGAGACGCATTCTGTCTCCTAGAAATGAACGTACTTTGGTAAGAAAAGTGCAAATCAATCCCAGAAGAACAGCAAAGGACCTTGTGAAGATGCTGGAGGAAACAGGTACAAAAGTATCTATATCCACAGTAAAACAAGTCCTATATCGACATAACCTGAAAGGCCGCTCAGCAAGGAAGAAGCCACTGCTCCAAAACCGCCATAAAAAGCCAGACTACGGTTTGCAACTGCACATGGGGACAAAGATCGTACTTTTTGGAGAAATGTCCTCTGGTCTGATGAAAATAGATGGCATCATGAGGCAGGAAAATTATTTGGATATATTGAAGCAACATCTCAAGACTTCAGTCAGGAAGTTAAAGCTTGGTCGCAAATGGGTCTTCCAAATGGACAATGACCCTAAGTATACTTCCAAAGTTGTGTCAAAATCGCTTAAGGACAACAAAGTCAAGGTATTGGAGTGGCCATCACAAAGCCCTGACCTCAAATCCTATAGAAAATTTGTGGGCAGAACTGAAAAAGTTTGTGCGAGCAAGGAGGCCTACAAACCTGACTCAGTTACACCAGCTCTGTCAGGAGGAATGGGCCAAAATTCACCCAACTTATTGTGGGAAACTTGTGGAAGGCTACCTGAAAAGTTTGACCCAAGTTAAACAATTTAAAGGCAATGCTAGCAAATACTAATTGAGTGTATGTAAACTTCTGACCCACTGGGAATGTGATGAAAGAAAGAAATGCTGAAATAAATCATTCTCTCTGCTATTATTCTGACATTTCACATTCTTAAAGTTATGATCCTAACTGACCTAAGACAGGGAATTTTTACTAGGATTAAATGTCAGGAATTGTGAAAAACTGAGTTAAAATGTATTTGGCTAAGGTGTATGTAAACCTCCGACTTCAACTGTATATAGAGAATAGGGTGCCATTTCAGGTTTAAAGATATCATACAGGCAGGGATGTTAGATGTTAATTTCCCTCGTTAGTAGCGGGTGGGATTAACACCATCAATTAAAGGGGCCTTTCTATAAAAGTGTCACTTTAAATGAGATGTGAGGAGTGTCAATAAGGCGTCCAACCTTTCCTTCCTATTGCTCAGAGTGACATGGCGGCTCCAGTGATGGGCGGTGGTGATGAATTAGGTACAGTAGCGCTGCTCTCATATCAGCCAGCCAGCACTCCTCTGAGTGGGGGAGATTGATGTTAAATGGATGTGAAAAGAATAGAGGACGGAAATGCATCCATTTCAGACGCTAGCGTGTCTGTCAGCTAGGCTGGGGCTGTAGTGTGCGGCACCCACCCATCCATCCGCAGAGCACAGACCTAGCATCCCTACGGTTAACAGGGTAACATTTACGCATGTCTACTTTCATCGGAGGGAGGGAGGGAATGATCTGGGAAGAGTAATGCCAAAAGGGAGGGTTTGAAGGTTTAGTTTAGTTGAGGAGACATACAGACAGTACTGTATGCTTTGTACACAACCAAGGCAACTGATAGAGAAAGATTCTGACAGATCAAAAGGCTATAATGTAGCTCTGCTAAATGGATCCTGCTGTGTGAGGCTTGATTTTATTCCCTTATTTGTTTGTTTGGTTAGATGCCCGCAGAGATCTTGTTCTACAAGCATTTAGTTTTGTATTAGTGAGGAAAAAACAATATCGCGGAAGGAATATTGTAACGTATTTATCAGTTTAGCTTACAAAAGGCCTACAGCAGCCGCCGTATAATGAGTTGCGGAGTTTAATGCCTTAGGGTGACTTCCTCGAGCTTTACTTGTCACACGGTTTCTCATTTTCTGTCTCCCCTGTTTTGTTATGATCAGTGACTTCTGTATAACAAGGACTAATATATTCATATTTTCCCTAACGTCATTTTGTTTCATCAATGTCTGCTTGAAAATGCTAATACATACAGCTCCACCATGCTTGTTGAAATTACATATGTAGTACTAAGCCCAAACTCAATCCCGCTCCTGTGTTAACTTTGTTGCTGCTATAAATTAAAATAAAGAGGGTGTTGATATTTCCCACCAGTTTGATGGTTATTTATGTAATCTCATTCATAGTCGTTTCTTTCTTCAGGGACAACTCAGTTGATTGCTTTGTGAATGGAAGTCGAGAGAAGGGACGGGAACGTCATCGGCAGCCTGACACAACTGTCAAAGTGTCCAGAGCAGCCCAGGCGAATTCCAAAACAATTTGAACCACTAATGTTTATAAACATGTAGCCACCCGCCGAGTCTAAAAAACCAAACCAAACCCCTGACAGTAATGTGTATGTTTGAGCAATTGCCCTTGTTCCTTTCATAAATATTTGATGTTATTTCATGTCAGGGGCTGGGGAAGGGGAAGGAGGGGCTGGGGTGTGACGGAGGTAGGGAGGAAGGAGAGTTGAAGTCATGTTTAATTAAGATGTTTCTGTGCTATAGAGATAGGTGTCACTCACCAGCTGGGTCAGAGATTCAGTATGCGTCTAACCCTGTTCACACCTTCTGCACCCTCCTGAACCCAGCATTCCACTGACGGGCCATGGTAATTACCAGCGCTTGTCAAATATTCCCTCTGTAATGTCCGGCTGCCTTTCCCTCTTTTCAACCTAATGGTTAAGCTGAGGAAGAGGTGGGCATTGGGGGGTGGGCGTTTAGCAGGGGTTTAGTGGGATATTTCACAGGGGCATCGTCTCTAACCCCAGCTCTTCCTCCTTGTCTTCTTCTCCCTCCTCCCTTCTACTCCCTCCCCCTCTCTCCTCCCTCTTCCCATCTCCTCTTCTCCCTCCTTCCCTTCTCCCTCTCCTCCCTCCTTCCTCTCCTCCCTCCTTCCTGTCCTCCAGTCTGCAAGAGTTTGAGTCAGACTTCCAGGAGCTCTGGGATTGGCTTATGGACATGGACTCGGTGGTGACGGACAGCTACAAGCTGATGATGTCAGAGGAGCAACAGCAGTATCTCTACAAGGTGAATGGCTATTACTGGATGCCTGTTACTGTATGGATGTTACTAGCTGGCTGTAACTGGATGTTACTGGATGGCTGTATCCTGTTAATGTATGGATATTACTGGATGACTGTTACTGGATGCCTGTTACTGTATGGGTATTACTAGCTGACTGTTACTGGATGGATGCTATTGGATGGATGTTTACTGGATGCCTGTTACTAGCTGGATGTTACTGGCTGGCTGTAACAGGATGTTACTGTATGGATGTTACTGTATGGATGTATCCTGTTACTGTCTGGATGTTACTGTCTGGATGTTACTGTATGGATGTTACTGTATGGATGTTACTGTATGGATGTATCCTGTTACTGTATCGATGTTACTGTATCGATGTTACTGTATGGATGTTACTGTCTGGATGTTACTGTCTGGATGTTACTGTCTGGATGTTACTGTATGGATGTTACTGTATGGATGTTACTGTATGGATGTATCCTGTTACTGTATGAATGTTACTGTATGGATGTTACTGTATGGATGTTACTGTCTGGATGTTACGGTCTGGATGTTACTGTATGGATGTATCCTGTTACTGTATGGATGTTACTGTATGGATGTTACTGTATGGATGTTACTGTATGGATGTATCCTGTTACTGTATGGATGTTACTGTATGGGTGTTACTGTATGGATGTTACTGTATGGGTGTTACTGTATGGATGTATCCTGTTACTGTATGGATGTTACTGTATGGATGTTACTGTATGGATGTTACTGTATGGATGTATCCTGTTACTGTATGGATGTTACTGTATGGATGTTACTGTTACTGGATGGATGTTACTGGATGGATGTTACTGTCTGGATGTTACTGTATGGATGTATCCTGTTACTGGATGGATGTTACTGGATGGATGTTACTGATGGATGTTACTGTATGGATGTATCCTGTTACTGGATGGATGTTACTGTATGGATGTTACTGTATGGATGTTACTGTATGGATGTATCCTGTTACTGGATGGATGTTACTGGATGGATGTTACTGTATGGATGTTACTGTCTGGCTGTTACTGGATGGATGTTACTGTCTGGATGTTACTGGATGGATGTTACTGTATGGATGTTACTGTATGGATGTATCCTGTTACTGGATGGATGTTACTGGATGGATGTTACTGATGGATGTTACTGTATGGATGTATCCTGTTACTGGATGGATGTTACTGTATGGATGTTACTGTATGGATGTTACTGTATGGATGTATCCTGTTACTGGATGGATGTTACTGGATGGATGTTACTGGATGGATGTTACTGTATGGATGTTACTGTCTGGCTGTTACTGGATGGATGTTACTGTCTGGATGTTACTGGATGGATGTTACTGGATGGATGTTACTGTATGGATGTTACTGGATGGATGTATCCTGTTACTGTCTGGATGTTACTGTCTGGATGTTACTGTATGGATGTTACTGTCTGGATGTTACTGTCTGGATGTTACTGTATGGATGTTACTGTATGGATGTTACTGTATGGATGTTACTGTATGGATGTATCCTGTTACTGTATGAATGTTACTGTATGGATGTTACTGTCTGGATGTTACTGTCTGGATGTTACTGTATGGATGTTACTGTCTGGATGTTACTGTCTGGATGTTACTGTATGGGTATTACTAGCTGACTGTTACTGGATGGATGCTATTGGATGGATGTTTACTGGATGCCTGTTACTAGCTGGATGTTACTGGCTGGCTGTAACAGGATGTTACTGTATGGATGTTACTGTATGGATGTATCCTGTTACTGTATGGATGTTACTGTATGGATGTTACTGTATGGATGTTACTGTATGGATGTATCCTGTATGGATGTTACTGTCTGGATGTTACTGTCTGGATGTTACTGTATGGATGTTACTGTATGGATGTTACTGTATGGATGTTACTGTATGGATGTTACTGTCTGGATGTTACTGTCTGGATGTTACTGTATGAATGTTACTGTATGGATGTATCCTGTTACTGTATGAATGTTACTGTATGGATGTTACTGTCTGGATGTTACTGTCTGGATGTTACTGTATGGATGTTACTGTCTGGATGTTACTGTATGGATGTTACTGTATGGATGTATCCTGTTACTGTATGGATGTTACTGTATGGATGTTACTGTATGGATGTTACTGTATGGATGTATCCTGTTTCTGTCTGGATGTTACTGGATGGATGTTACTGGATGGATGTTACTGTATGGATGTTACTGTCTGGATGTTACTGGATGGATGTTACTGGATGGATGTTACTGTATGGATGTTACTGTATGGATGTTACTGGATGGATGTATCCTGTTACTGTCTGGATGTTACTGTATGGATGTTACTGTATGGATGTTACTGTCTGGATGTTACTGTCTGGATGTTACTGTATGGATGTTACTGTCTGGATGTTACTGATCTCCGGGTGGCGCAGTGGTCTAGGGCACTGCATCGCAGTGCTAGCTGCGCCACCAGAGTCTCTGGGTTCACGCCCAGGCTCTGTCGCAGCCGGCCGCAACCGGGAGGTCCGTGGGGCGACGCACAATTGGCATAGCGTCGTCCGGGTTAGGGGTTAGGGAGGGATTGGCCGGTAGGGATATCCTTGTCTCAGTATGTAAAAAATTTAATAAAATGTATGCACTCTACTGTAAGTCGCTCTGGATAAGAGCGTCTGCTAAATGACTAAAATGTAAAAATGTAAATGTACTGTATGGATGTTACTGTATGGATGTATCCTGTTACTGTATCGATGTTACTGCATGGATGTTACTGTATGGACGTTACTGTCTGGATGTTACTGTATGGATGTATCCTGTTACTGTCTGGATGTTACTGTCTGGATGTATCCTGTTACTGTCTGGATGTTACTGTCTGGATGTATCCTGTTACTGTATCGATGTTACTGCATGGATGTTACTGCATGGATGTTACTGTATGGATGTTACTGTCTGGATGTTACTGTATGGATGTATCCTGTTACTGTCTGGATGTTACTGTATGGATGTATCCTGTTACTGTCTGGATGTTACTGTATGGATGTATCCTGTTACTGTATCGATGTTACTGCATGGATGTTACTGTATGGATGTTACTGTATGGATGTTACTGTATGGATATTACTGTATGGATGTTACTGTATGGATGTATCCTGTTACTGTATGGATGTTACTGTCTGGATGTTACTGTTTGGATGTTACTGTATGGATGTATCCTGTTACTGTATGGATGTTACTGTCTGGATGTTACTGTATGGATGTTACTGTATGGATGTTACTGTATGGATGTATCCTGTTACTGTATCGATGTTACTGTCTGGATGTTACTGTCTGGATGTTACTGTATGGATGTTACTGTCTGGATGTTACTGTATCGATGTTACTGTATCGGTGTTACTGTATGGATGTTACTGTTTGGATGTTACTGTATGGATGTTACTGTATGGATGTATCCTGTTACTGTATGGATGTTACTGTCTGGATGTTACTGTATGGATGTTACTGTATGGATGTATCCTGTTACTGTATCGATGTTACTGTATCGGTGTTACTGTATGGATGTATCCTGTTACTGTATCGATGTTACTGTATCGGTGTTACTGTATGGATGTTACTGTTTGGATGTTACTGTATGGATGTATCCTGTTACTGTATCGATGTTACTGTATCGGTGTTACTGTATGGATGTATCCTGTTACTGTATCGATGTTACTGTATCGGTGTTACTGTATGGATGTTACTGTTTGGATGTTACTGTCTGGATGTATCCTGTTACTGTATCGATGTTACTGTATGGATGTTACTGTATGGATGTATCCTGTTACTGTATCGATGTTACTGTATCGGTGTTACTGTATGGATGTTACTGTTTGGATGTTACTGTCTGGATGTTACTGTATGGATGTTACTGTATGGATGTTACTGTCTGGATGTTACTGTATCGATGTTACTGTATCGGTGTTACTGTATGGATGTTACTGTTTGGATGTTACTGTATGGATGTTACTGTATGGATGTATCCTGTTACTGTATGGATGTTACTGTCTGGATGTTACTGTATGGATGTTACTGTATGGATGTATCCTGTTACTGTATGGATGTTACTGTCTGGATGTTACTGTATGGATGTATCCTGTTACTGTATCGATGTTACTGTATCGGTGTTACTGTATGGATGTTACTGTTTGGATGTTACTGTATGGATGTTACTGTTTGGATGTTACTGTCTGGATGTTACGGTCTGGATGTTACTGTCTGGATGTATCCTGTTACTGTATGGATGTTACTGTATGGATGTTACTGTTTGGATGTTACTGTACGGATGTTACTGTATGGATGTATCCTGTTACTGTATGGATGTTACTGTATGGATGTTACTGTCTGGATGTATCCTGTTACTGTCTGGATGTTACTGTATGGATGTTACTGTCTGGATGTATCCTGTTACTGTATGGATGTTACTGTATGGATGTTACTGTATGGATGTTACTGGATGGATGTTACTGGATGGATGTTACTGTATGGATGTTACTGGATGGATGTTACTGTCTGTATGGTGGTGCTCTACAATAATGGATGGATGGTGGTGCTCTATGCCCCAGAGGAGGGCCTGGCCCCATAGCTTGTAATCACATTCTCCTTAGCCGGGCACTGGAAGAGGTGGTGTGTGTGTGAGGGGGGTGTTTAGTAATCCTTTTCATGCACCTCCCTACCTCTGACCCCCCACACCATAGCTAACATCCTGATTGCCAGAAAGCTCCCATTATCACATTCCATTAGGTGTAATTTCATAAAAGTCGAAAGATCTCTGGCGATGAACGGAAACAAAAGAGAGGGAGGCATTAACGTTTTACTGCAGTGGGCTAAATCAGGGTCACACAGAGTGTTTCTTGGTCTTAAACAAGGCTACTTTGAAACCCAAGTATGCACCTCACACACATGGTTCTGGGCTTAAAAAGAGAGGACACCTGTACCATGTCAGATATAGAGTTGAAATGTATTACATTTTGAGTCTGCAACCCAATATTACACTTTATATACATCACAGAAAACCGTTTGACATAGAAACACCAGATTTTCAGTCGGTTTTTTAATGTTATGCAATTCTGAAAAATATGAATAACATTCCGCCCATGAGACCACTAGGTCATTTGACTGCAGGAAAGGGCTACTGACCAGACTGCAGCCAAATGAATGTATGGGAACGCACAGGTTCCTATTTTGTCACAGCCTTTATAGGCACCTTGTCTCAATGAATTTTTATTAGTGATAGATAAAACTGGCCATATTGTGTGAAGTCAATATGTTTGTTCCTGATTAAAACAAACTGATTTGGGCCCTGATATTGATTTAATTTCCTCCAATGCTAATAAATATGTACTACACTGCCCATTTGTTATACATTTCTCCCTACACCTGCACTCTGTTTTTTATCTGGCTAACACTGGATTGATTGAAAAAGGTAAGTGTGTGTGTTGGTCCTGTGTTGCTGGCTGGCTGGCTGGCAGGCAGGCTGTTGTTTGCCAAGGCTAGGGGATTTTATCATAGGTGAGGGAGAGAGGGCTGACTGCTGGGAGGCACAGGCTGTAAATCAAGCTCATTTAGGCTATTTTTATTACTGTACTGATTCTGACACTCGTCATCCTTGAATTGCTTTGAGCATATGGCATATTTCGAAAGAGCAGATTGTGAATCATAAAGAAATAAAATTAATAACCACCTTCAGAACTGGAAACAACATAATGACAAGAAAGGGCTCCCCAACAGCCTTCTCCTCCTCTCTGCACACATTTTCATTTCCAAACTGCAGAAGGTCACAGTCAAGGTCAAAACTAATCTTCTCTCATCTTGCATATTGACCATTAGTCATATCTTAAGTGATAAAGTAGGAAATATCACACCATTTCCTTTTCTTTTCTACTGTCATTATATGAAAGAGCCTTTATACTTTCAGAAAATGGTGCCTAGCCCACAATTATATCTATTATACTCTCCTGTAGGAAATTTAACAGGAATATCTGAGATCGTGACAGTTCCCCCCACTACATTCCTACCCATCATTGTCTTCTTTATTTTTCAATTTAGAGAATTTGAGCTGTGCCATTTTTCCCACGCAAAACATTAAGAAAAATATATGATATTTTCTGTCACTTTGCACGTCAAAATCCACATGAAATGGATAACTGATCACACAATCTACATTTTCCAATGGCCATCTCAGTCCTCCGGACTGGAAACCCATTGAAAACCTGTTGTTTGAATTGAAGAGGGCAGTCCACAAGCAAAAACGAAGGATATCAAGGATATGGAACGATTCTGTATGGAGGACTGGTCTAAGATCCCTCCCAATGTGTTCTCCAATCTCAAATAAAAACATTGAGAAAAAGGCTCAGTGTTGCTATCCTCGCAAGGGGAGGGTGCTAGAGTATTGACCCCCAATCTTTTTGATTTTTTTTTTATTACTTGTGAAACAAAATGTATTTCTCTGAGCAATTGTATTAGTTTAAAATAATAATTGAACATTTTTTGGAGCATACAATATACAGTAGCTCAGTATTTGTATTATTTATTTTAAACAGTCTTTTTAGCTCATCTTTATCAAGAGATCCAATCATGTTGGACCCCCCTGTAAATATCCCTTAGTGGCATCAAGTGCTGAGCTGGTGTTGCCTTGGTGTCTGTGTTGCCCTCTTTATGGTTTAACCATCCACATCAACACTACAGCGGTGGTGGTGATGCCCTCTCAGTTGACTTCTGACACTCAGAATACATTTCACTTAATCTGCGCTGATCAGAGAGCCACTTCTTTAGAATGAGCCACTGCTGAATATATGACAGGAGTGTAACCCCGGCCTTATGGCATCGTATTTTCAAACATTTGATCTCTATTTTGTGGCTAGATCCATCGCAAAAATGTTGTTCACAGGGGCATTGCTTGCTGCCATGTACTCTGCAGACCGTGTGATGATTTTCACTGATGATCAAGCTACAGTTGTGGAGTGTAACTTTATTTTCTGACCCTTTCGTCTGGACGTTGTCGACGGTGTCCGTCAATGACAATCACCTCCAAATTATTGATTAGCTGAAAGAGCAGCCTAATTCGTCCATTGGAGATTAACTAAAATATTCATCTGATCATGAATATTCATGAAGGTGATGCATTCATGAATATTAAATAACTTAAGAGTTTTTTTATGGGCCAAGTTCTCTGTAAAATATTGATACATTCTCAACAATGTATCTCCTCTCTCTCATAGTATTTGTGCTCTGTTGGTAGAACACAGAACATTTGTAGATTAATGGTACATTGGTTAGGTAGATCGAAACATGATCTGTATTGATCTTCAAATTCTTATTAAAATCTTCCCCTATTTGACTTCTTAGTTGCATATGGGGTGGCAGGTAGCCTAGTGGTTAGAGCATTGGACTAGTAACCGAAAGGTTGCAAGATCGAATCCCCGAGCTGAGAAGGTACAAATCTGTCGTTCTGCCCCTGAACAAGGCAGTTAACCCACTGTTCCTAGGCTGTCATTGAAAATAAGAATTTGTTCTTAACTGACTTGCCTATTTAAATAATGAAAAATATGTATTAGTTCTATAAAATCTTCTTTTATATTTATTCTATGTGACTTCTCATTCGAACTTCCGGGGAGAGAATATGGCAGCATGCGGTAGTGAGATTACCCATTGTAGCCTGTCTGTGTGTGTTTACAGTTCAGGACTCCTCTCCACTCCCTCATTAGACTTTTCATCTCTCTTTACCTCACGTGACAGTTGACAGCTCTGCTCTGCTCAGTATGAATTTTACAGCCATTATCTCTAATCCTCCATATAGAACACAGAACAAATGGAAAACATAGCTAGAACACAGTATTTATCTGAGGGAGAATGACAATCAGAATGTTGATATCTAGACTCCTGTTTATTAGAGGACTGCTCAGATCAGTGAGTGCCGAGGAAGTGGAGCGTGTGTGTGTGTATTGGTGTTAATCTGCATTATGCCTGGCTACATGCGTGTGGGTGGTTAGGCATGGTGGAGCTACAAAGGCGAGGTGTGTGTGTGTGTGTGTGTGTGTGTTTGTGTGTGTGTGTGACACAGTGCTGTGTTTTATGTATCTGGAAGGAGCAGGTGGTGTTTAATGTGGAGATTCAGCTCCATGGGGCTCTCTCTCTCCAGTCACTCACTGTCAGACACAAACACTACACACACACACAGACACACACACTGTGGAGGTGATACTGCTGGAACCATCCACACATTCATTGTTGAACACACATGCACACACACACATGCCTGGCTGCATTAGTAATTTTCAATAATTCATAGTGAAGGCATAATGAGAGTGGAGAGTTAATTTGTTGACACTGTGTTCCATGAGAAGTAATGCAGTAGCTGTCTGTAGTTTAATTCAAGTAATGTTTGACTCTCCTCCCGTGTCATTTTAGACGGTCGTCGTGAGTCACTTCACCATGGGAGAGCAGGGAGCAGAACAGTTTCCCTCAAAGCTGCCGCTTGAATTGACCAGAATTAATAACAAGCCCTTCTTATCTTCGCTTGCGTACATTCTCGCCTTTTTGATAACAATTTTATTTTCAATGACAGTGTCTCTTGTTAAAATGTGGCCTGAATCAAAACCCTGCTGACGGAGTACCATGCCTGGCTGTCTGTATCTTCTAATGAAGTTGTGAAGTGTTCTCGTCCTTGCCACCTCAGTATGAATAGATTGACCGCAATTAAAAGTTTGTGTTTCTAGAACACTGTGATTCAGCCCATCTCCAGGGCAACCAGTGTCACTTCCAAAAGTAAACAAAATATTTTTAGGAGGCGGAGACTCTACAATTAATTAAACACTTCCGGGAGGGACAGTTTGCAAGCGAAGAAGTGACTGTTCATCGAAATCACATGTGGACAGGGAGGCACTCGGGGTTGAGGTGAATGTGTGTGTGTGTGTGTTGTGTGTGCGTATGTAGAAGGTTTCATTCTGATTAAAGGGAAACATTTCATCCATCCATAGATGCAGTAGCTATAGAGAAACATCATAATGACATGGTGGGGTTAGTGCTGGCACTGCCTTCAGTCAGCTAACAATCCTCCATTGAGTTGAGTGTCCCACTCCTGGGCTCCTTACCAAGTGGCACAGAATGACTACCCCTCACCAGGCCAATCTTTCACATCTCGCCTCTGTCTACTCTGTCACACCTCCTGACTCTTGGTTCACCTCCAACCTAACCCACCACGTTTCCTTCCCAATACAGCCAAGCCAATACCCCCCCACCCTGCACCCCCCACCCTGCACAGCCAATACCCCTTCACCCCGTATCACCCCTTCTATCGGCAGCTTTGGGTCAGATGCCAGTGTTGCTATACAAAGACCTCTGTGTTGGTTGGGGAGGCTAATGTTTGCTGCTGCTTTGTGTGTGTTTGTGTGTGTATGCACATTTATGCGTGTTCGTGCATTATTGCGCTTCTACGTTCTGTGAGTTTGTGTGTGTGTGTGTGTGTGCTTGTACATTGTGTATGCGTGTACCAGATGGCTGCTTGCGATGCGAATGGGCTCAGAAAATGGGAGTCATACCACAGGGGAGAGATGCAACACGCAGCAAGCCTTGTAGTTATAGAATGGAGAATCAGAGATCAAACTATGGCCAGCTGCCCCTTCTCAGTGCTGGGATCTGAGGGCAGGTCTTCCTCTTATAGCCTTAAGTCATTCTGACAGGCGGAAACACAATACCCAGCATCGGAGTTGAGGGAAGGAACAAATCTCTTTGTTACATCAACAAATCCGTCACATTTTAGAAGAGAAAAATTGTATAGTCACAACCTTTTACTTTTGAAAAGGAAACATGTTCTTTGTAGCTCTAATTATTTCCTAGAAACAAAATGAACACCAGTAACTACCTTGATTGATTGTTAGATTGAGAGGATTGGATGAGCAAAGCAGACCTGGAAAGGGAAAGAGGGGGAGAAAGAGAGAGAATGGAGGATAGGAAACAATAGAGTAGAAAGAAGCAGAAAGAAGAGGGGAAAGCCTTACTGTTTGAGGAGGGTGTAGTTGTTAGGCTCTTAGAGGGTGTAGTTGTTAGGCTCTTAGAGGGTGTAGTTGTTAGGCTCTTAGAGGGTGTAGTTGTTAGGCTCTTAGAGGGTGTAGTTGTTAGGCTCTTAGACGGTGTAGTTGTTAGGCTCTTATTAAAGGGAAACTTCACCACTAGACATTATTTGGGGTGTTCTTCCAAGTCTTTCTACATCATTATGAGTTATGAGAGGTGTTTCAGACATAATTATGTACCGTAGCATATTTTTATGCCGGGAGAGTTCAAACAATGACGTCATTGGTTGATTGAGCCTGCTGTCTGATCTAGAAATTAATGGAGTCATGTTTTGTAGCAATTATTGTGGCCTTTGTGTTTCGTGGATTAAACGATCACGCTAGCAGCGAGTAGATATGGTTGTCCTTGTTCAATAGAGCCATTGGACTTGTCACAGTGATGTTCCTATCTGCCACGACATTGCAGGATTTCTAGGTTTACTCATTTTCCCTGGCTTTGTGAATACTACAGTCTGACGGGAGCTCTACTTCCTTGTCCAATTGTGTTCCCACCCTCGAAGGCAGTCTTTTCAAAATGGGGGTGGTACTAGTTTCTCCAGGTTCACGGGAAGAGGAGTTGAGACCAGCAAGCCGCAATGGGGAGCCACGGTCAGACTCTGACTGGTGGTGCCTATGCAGGTGCTGTCCAGACATGCCAACAGAAGAGGAATGTCTGTGCTGCAACAAATTTGATGGCAGACAGTTCTTATTGGAGAGGGTCACTGTAGACCCCATGGATCGTGTGTGTGTGTGACAGACCATTGACGCTCATATGGATAGAGGGGTGCTGGAGACGTTCTTCAGAACGTTCAAGACTGGCGGCAGCAGCCTAGACCAGCTGGACAAGGAGGGAAAGTGACAAACAAGTTGGTTGTTTTGCTGTCGGTAGCTAGCCAGCAATATAAGCTCTCTTTTTACACAAGGCAGTGTTGTACAGTACATTATAATTGAGCTAATGTACAGTAGTCTAACATTATAGCTAGCTAGCTAATGTTAGCTAGCTAGCGTCAGTGCATCTCATTAGGAGCAAAACTGGAGAAATGTTTTGATGATGATGATGATGATGAAGAGTAAATGAATGACTTTGGCATATTAGTCTTTGAGTACCTACAACTATGTGTTGTAGCTAGCTAGCTAACATGTACCTGTGACATGTGTAATATTCTGCCTCATGCTGCTACAGTAGGAATACAGACAGTACACAATGATTGCCCAAGAAAGTCAAATAGTGTTTTTGTCATTCTCTTACAGACAATACTGCTGGGTGGCCTAAAGATTATTTTGGGAGTTTGTGTTTGTTCTACGTGGGGAGAAGCTAGGCAGAGGACACCGAATCCCCTTGCCTGCATGTGCTGTTGGGGCCATTTGAGCAATTTCTCCCTCACACAGTATGTTGGATACAAAGAAGTTGATGACTCAAGAGTAGATGTGATAGGTCCATAACAACAATCTCCCCAAAGTGACTACAAACACCTCGTGGCACCCCCGAAAAAACATAATATGCAAGTATTCCCTTTGTAGAACTGTAGTATTTATTATACACGTTAGTAGTATATTTTTCTTCTACTGTATATATGTCATATATTGCCATGATATATGGATCCTGAGTGGCGCAGCAGTCTAAGGCACTGCATCTCAGTGCTAGAGGTGTCGATGATCGGGAGTCCCATAGGGCGGTGCACAATTGGCCCAGCATCGTCCAGGTTAGGGCTTGGCTGAGGTAGCCGTCATTGTAAAATAAGAATTTGTTCTTAACTGACTTGCCTAGTTAAATAAAGGTTAAATAAAAAATACAAATAAAATAACTGTTCCTGCATACTGCTTTGTAAACTCACCTCGGTCTCCAGAGCAAATGAAATTTGTCTTGAATATAAGCCATGTCTACTTATTTGCTACATTGATTAACTAATCTATTATTTTATTGAAACATTTTTACTTGCCAACAAATTAAAGTTGAAATGATACACCAACTCACTGCATATATTTTTTGGGCAGTAAGATTGTAGCAAGTTACCTCCAAGTACATTTCATGAATATCACAATGAATTGATCCAGAAGTTGAAGTCAACACTTTATTGGTTTCTTATGTAGCTGGAATCATTTAGTCACGTGTCAGTACACTTGTGAAAAAGATTATAGAAAACATTTAATCAAACTCAATTAAATACATATCTACAATAGCTAGCAATATCTATAACACAGTGCATTTGTGAGCATACCAGGCATTCTATATTATACTACAACATCAGTCTAACTGAATGTGGATGTTGTGTTGACTGTATATTCCAGGCAGGTTCAAGTCAAATCAAATGTTACATTCCTGAATGTTCTTCCGCTGGTGAACCTTGTGTTGGGCAATGGCAGCTGGTCTGGCAGGACTTCATGAGCTCCATGACGTTGGACTCATAGACTATACACATTGTCTCTTGCCAGCCCCATGCAGTCTTTTCTTCTTCCGAGTCAGATGATGTTAAGCTTGAGCTTGTTCCCGGCTGAAAGATTTCATCCAATGGGTCTACAGGATCTGTACTACTAAAGCTGGTGTCAAGGTCATCATTAGAAGCAGCATGATTAGTTTGTAGGACACACACTAGTCAGTGATTAGTCAATATTTTACTACTTTGTCCCCATCAATACACACTCAAACAAGGTACCATACCCACACATCCCCCTCGTGTCAATACTAACCTTCACACACAACACCCACCCCCAGCAGACACGAGTCAGTCACCCATACCATCCCCTCCTTACTAATAACTCTGATTTTTTTTCTCCCAAGCTTTGCATCAACAATCAACTAAGCCTGCATAATACACAGAAAACTACAGTAGAAGTTCTAGCCTACTTATAAACACACCAACAATGACAACAAGAGACGGACCATGTTTATGCCCAACTCCAGTATATTTATTTGCTCATATTGGAGTCATGAAAAGATTTAGCAAATATAAAAATATTGCCAACGTGTGGAAATCCACCGAATAATCTGCAACACTGCGGGATTCCTGCCGAAGCTGGAGTAGCTTCCGGGCAGCGTCTCTTCCGGACAATGGGGCATCGAAAACCTTCTTGACCTCCACCATGAACTCCTCCAGACTGAAGCATATGGCAGGTTGTTGTTCCCATACTGCCGTAGCCTAGGCGAGAGCCCTTCCGGACATCAGCGTGATGAGGCACGCTATCTTAGAGCGGTCCGCGGGGAAGGAGGAGGGCTGAAGCTTGATGATGAGGGCACACTGAGCGAGAAATGCCCGACAGGTGTCCCAGCTCTCCATCGAAGCGTTCCGGGGGAGGTAAGCGGGGTTCCCGGGAAACTGGGATGACCAGTGAGGCGGCGCCGCTAACAGCAGGGCTACTGAGGGACTGTGAGATTACCGTCGTGGTAGGCTGCCTCCCAGACCACCCGCTCAATTGCTACAGCAATGAGTTCAACGCTTGGTCATGGCGTTCGGCCAAGGTCTGGACCCCTTCCACAAGGCCACGAAGCAACTCCTCATGCATACCAATGGTGGCTCATTGGGAGGAGATGGCGTTGCGAAGCTGGTCCGCGTCTGCTGGGTCAGTCATGGCCAGTTCGTACTATCACGTTTAAGGTAAGACCCAGGTGCAGACAGTGTCGAAATAACAAAAGTTTATTATTTGGACAGGGACAGGCAAAAGGACAGGTCAAGGGCAGGCAGAGGTCAGTAATCCAGATAGGTGGGGCAAGGGTACAGGGTGGCAGGCAGGCTCAGGGTCAGGGCAGGCAGGAATGGTAAAAACTGGTAAACAAGAAAACAGGAACAATAGCAAAGACAGGAGCAAGGGAAAAACCGCTGGTAGGCTTGACGAACAAAACGAACTGTCAACAAACAAACAATGAACACAGGTATAAATACACAGGGGATAATGGGAAAGATGGACGACACCTGGTGGGGTTGGAGACAATCACAAAGACAGGTGAAACAGATCAGGGTGTGAAAGTTTTGGTTCATTGTCCTGTTGAAAAACAAATGATAGTCCCACTAAGCACAAACCAGATGGGATGGCATATCGCTGCAGAATGCTGAGGTAGCCATGCTGGTTAAGTGTGCCTTGAATTCTAAATAAATCACAGACAGTGTCACCAACAAAGCACCCCCACACCATCACAGCTCCTCCTCCATGCTTGACGGTGGGAACCACACATGCGGAGAGCAACCGTTCACCTACTCTGCGTCTCACAAAGACATGGTGGTTGGAACCAACAATCGCAAATTTGGACTCATCAGACCAAAGGACAGATTTCCACCGGTCTAATCTGCATTGCTCGTGTTTCTTTGCCCAAGCAAGTCTTTTCTTCTTATTGGTGTCCTTTAGTAGTTGTTTCATTGCAGCGATTCGACCATGAAGGCCTGATTCACACAGTCTCCTCTGAACAGTTGATGTTGAGATGTGTCTGTTACTTGAACTCTGTGAAGCATTTATTTATGAGGCTGGTAACTCTAATGAATTTATCCTCTGCAGCAGAGGTAACTCTGGGTCTTCCTTTCCTGTGGCGGTCCTCATGAGAGCCAGTTTCATCATAGCGATTGATGGTTTTTGCGACTGCACTTGAAGAAACTTTCAAAGTTCTTCCCGGATTGACTGACCTTCATGTCTCAAAGTAATGATGGACTGTCGTTGCTCTTTGCTTATTTGAACTGTTCTTGCCATGATATGGACTTAGCCCTATTTGGTAAAAGACCATCTTCTGTATACCACCCCTACCTTCTCACAACACAACTGATTGGCTCAAACGCATTAAGAAGGAAAGAAATTACACAAATTAACTTTGAACAAGGCACACCTTTTCATTGGAATGCATTCCAGGTAACTACCTTAAGCTGGTTGAGAGAATTGCAAGATTATGCAAAGAAGACAAATGGTGGATACTTTGAAGAATCTGAAATATAAAATATATTTAGATTTTTTTTAACACTTTTTTGGTTCCTACATGGTTCCATATGTGTTATTTCATAGTTTTGATGTCTTCACTATTATTCTACAATGTAGAAAATAGTCAAAATAAATACAACTTTTGACTGGTACTGTAAAAAAATAAACACAGAACATAGAACAGACAACAATCAAAGCTATATACAGGTGTCGCCAGATCCGGAGGCCATGAGAACAGAATTAGAAATGGTCCTTGAAAGCTTCTCTGAACAGCACGGTTTTGAGTTGTGCCTTAAAGGAGGACAGAGACTCTGCAGCCCAAATGTGCCCGACCACCTCGATTCGGTCTTATGTAACAAAATTTGAAATTGTGTTTTTTACATCAGATAAAAGTAGAGACTCCGAAGCTAGAAAATGGTATATCATACACTGCAGTTGAGGAACAATGGGAAAGTAATTCTGCTTTGAAAGTTGATAAACTTGTAACCCCACTTTTGAGAAAATGTCCCTTGAATGTTTTGGTGAACCTACTGGAAAGCTCTTCTTTGTCTACGCCCATTCAGCATCGTTCACACCCTCTTAAGCCTTAGCACCACCCATCTCCTTAAAGATTCACGTGAGGCCATGTGCTAAACAAAGTTAGTATTTTAGTTAACAACCAAAGATTTCAAGACTAAAAGTGGTAAAAGTAGTAGCCTACAATAACGAAAAACTCCAGGTAAAAATTCACTTTATCTTGTCCTTGGCCTATATCCTATTCTGACTTTGGTGCAGGTCATGTTGTTCTTCACATTGCCGTCTCTGGTAAACACACACTTTATCAAATAAAATCTACGTTTATTTGTCACATGCACAGAATATAGAAGGTGCAAATGGTACAGTGAAATGGTTACTTACATAGTAACAATATCAGAAACAGAAAGTGTCCAGATAAAAATATTTTATAAATATTAGATGATGCTTACCCAACACATTTGTTTAAATTGATGGGTCATGTGAAGGAAATGCTATCACCCCCCCAGCCACATCTAGCTAAGTGGATGGGTCACTGTTGTCTAGACATGTTCAATAGATGGCCGTAATCACCCCCAGACACACCTGGCTAACTTGATGGGTCTTGTAATCATCTGATGAAGTGGAGTCTTTTGTTTAGACATGTAGTTAGCTAGCTAAACAATGAACCGGCATAATCCCAACCTATACTACCAATACAAACATTGTCATAGCTGTAGTATGAATATGCAGGTAGCTAAAGAGCTAACCAAACTAAGTTCAATTTTAGCTCGCTAACATTAGGCTATAACTAGCAATGCAAATGGATTTCTGATTTGAATAATATTACTACACTGATCATACACGTAACGTTAGCTAGTGAGCCAGCAAGCTAACGTTCACTAGCTAGCTAACAGTATGCTTTAACTTGCAATGAAAACAACTTTCTAACAAAATTAGAAACTTATAATATCTGAAAATGCAGCAAGACTCTTACCCGTATACATGGATGAACGCTTCACGGCAGACTGGAACCATTTAACTCTGTTTTGTTTGCAGCTACATCTTGTTTGGCCAACGTTGTATCAAGTCACTCTGGTTCACACTGACCGTGGCGTGTTCAGACAGTAGCCCGTCACTTTTTTCAACTGATCTGTCGATATCGCCTGATCAATGTTGTTGAGGAAAGTAGAAAAACTTTTGTGGTACTCGATGGCTAACGTTATATCTTTCAAAAACGTCACGGTAGAACGGAGTATCAACACATACTGAGCAGCTAATGTTATAGACAGAAGCATGCTACATGGCAGACCAATCCAAACTCATCTCCCGGCATGTCCATTATCTCAGCCAATCATGGCTAGCGGGAAGGTTCCTGGCTTTTTCCGTGGCTAAACCAACTAGGCTCGTAATTAAAAAATGTTAGTCTTATTTACGGATGGAATACAGGTTTGTTATTAAAGCACATGAAAGTTCAAATGTACCTGAAGGCATTTCTGCCAAAAAACACATTTTGATAAAAAATACATGTTTATGTTCAAATGCCTCTCCTGTGAAGTAGTGATGTGCGACATACAGTGTGCCTAGTTTCCTGAAAGGTCACAAATGGTGTCTGGAAGTGTGTTCCACAGCTATGGAGCCACGCAACTGAAAACCCTGTCACCCATAGTTTTTAGTCTGCCGCGGGGCTGCTGAAGGGAGACGGACCTGGAGGAGCGAAGGGTGCGTGTGGGGCAGGAGTGTAGAACGAGGTCAGACAGGTACTTGGGTCCAGAGTTGTGGATAGCTTGGTAGGAGTGAACCAGGATTTGGTAGTCAATGCATGAGCATATGGGGAGCCAGTGGAGGTTGAACAGCACTGGAATGATGTGCTCGTGGGGGGAGGTGTGCGTGAGGAAATGTGCAGCACAGTTATGGACATATTGCAGCCTTTTTAAGCACTTGGCAGATGCGCCAACAAAAAGGGCGTTACAATAGTCCAGACGGGATGAAATAAATGAGTGGATGAGTCGCTCAACTGCAGGTTGTGATAGCATAGGTCTTAATCTGGCAGTGTTCTTTAGATTGAAAAATTTGACTTTGGTCACACTCTTGATGTTGGTTTTCAACGAGAGCTGACTGTCAAATATCACACCCAGGTTGGGAACCTCACTGGAGGGGAGGACCTTGACACCATCAATATTGAGGCTGTAGCTGCTGGTGTTGTTTTTAATGGTGCGAGTGCCAATCAGGATGTCCTCTGTCTTTCTGCAGTTTTACTGCAGGAAACTCAACTGCATCCATGCTTCAATGTCCTGTAGGTAGCTGACCAGGAGTGCAGTGGCATTGACAGTGTTTGTGGAAGCATACAGCTGAGTGTCGTCAGCATAAACATGAAAGCCCAGTCGGTGTTTCCTCAAGATGTTTCCCAGTGGCAGCATGTAGATACAAAACAGTAGTGGCCCCAGGACCGAACTTTGAGGGACCCCCTGTGTCTAACCTACTAGGACCGATGGCTACAAACTGGTAATGATTAGTGAGGTAGGACCTGAACCAGTCCAGTACAGTATCTGACAGGTCCAGGAGCTTCTCCATGCGGTCTAGCAGGATGGCGTGGCTGACCGTGTCGAATACTCCACTGAGGATCAGCAGTATGAGTATGCTGGCAGCCCCAGAGTCAGCATTCACGAGGAGATCATTGGTGATCCTTACCAGGGCAGTCTCGGTGCTGTGTCCAGCTCTGAAACCCACCTGGTGACTTACACAACTGGTGACTTACTCACTGGTGACTTACACTAGCTTGATGTTGATTCCGCTGCGAATGTTGATTGGATCGGACTCTGTAAATAGAACACATAGGACAGTCACTGTAGCCTTTGTGGAAGTTAGCTAGCTAGCTAACGGTTAAAAAATGATTATATCACAATAGTCGGCTTCACCAAAAACAAAAATCCTGTCAACAAAAGTCATTGTATAATTTCTAGGAAATCTACTTATCATACATAAAGTGAAATGTGTCCCTAGCAATCAAATAAATGTCAGAATCCAACTTGTGTCCAAACCGCACCATATTCCTGCTGTGTAACCAATGGTAGGTTCCGTGGTAGGAAGTCTCACGTTTAGAGCGTGGTCTAATGGCAATCCGCCGTCTAACTCCTCAGGATTATGATTTGGTTTGGACAAAAGTTGGATTCTGATGTTTATTTGACACATTTCACTTTATGTCTGGTAAGTAGAGGTCCTAGAGAGAATACATATGCTTTTGTTGACAGGAAACCTTTTTTTTGGTGAAGCCGGCTATATTGTGGCATGGTTATTTTCCGCCGCCAACCACCAGAATACATAACACATTGGTTATTAGGCTCTGCCAGTTTTGACGTCACTTTGCTTAACCAATATGGGGTAACCCTATGAAAGGAGCTATTTACCTAGCTATACACACATATGTTTGATCATGTGGCTGATCTTGTCTCTCTGTAGGGGGGCCTGACATAGACCTTCTGGTCCAAACGTTGCATGCAATATGACAGTGTTCAACAGTGTGAATATGAGTGTTTATTTCCTGTTGCCTCTGCAACACTACCGTTCCCACTCCTCTACTCTATCTCCTGCTGCTACCTACAGTCAAGGTCAAATTAAAAAGCCCATTTGTATCTCTAATTCTCTCAATGGCCAGAGTTAAGAGATGCTCCGTAATGGATTGGACATAAAATAAGTGTTTTCCTCTCTAAACGCACATTAGAGACTGAGCTAGTCCCCAAACAAGAGGCCAGCCAGCCAGTCAGCAGCGAGCTCCAGCTGTGCCATCACCCGAGTCCCCATACCACCCAGACCAGCTCACACATCTCTCTCTCTCTCTCTCCCCCTCCCTCTCTATTGAGGGCTCTCTCATTCTTGCTTTTTCGTTCTCCCTCTCTTTCTTAATCTTTTTCTTTCACCCTGGACTGAAACTCAAGCAGAGGTGTTAAATTGATAGTTATTTTAATTTGACTTAACGAGCAGAGCAGGCTTGACTGTATATAAACGTGAAAACCTTAGCTAGCTACTTTCAGCCACCCTGCCCCTCCATCTATCCTCCCGCCTGCCTGCCTTCTCTCTCTCTCTCTCTCTCTCTCTCGCTCGCTCTCTCATTCTTTCTCTGCCTGGCCAGTGTGCCCTGTGGATGGTTCCATTGGAGTCCAGCTAATTACTGTGGTTATCTAGGACTCCCCCACCGCTAGATTCTAATTTCAAATAGCCCATGGTGCTTGGTGGTAGACGCAGCACACAGGGCTGAAGCGCAGGCAGGCAGCACGCCACGTAGCAACGCATGGCCCTTTCCATTTCAGACACCTGCTCATTAACGTTGCCTCCAAAACCAATCAGCCCGACGCTACATAGGTAGGCCGGATCCTATGGAGCTCTCCTCGCGTGACACCACTGATTTCTACAGCTCATTTTCAACAAAAACACCCAATGATCTACTTAACACACGAGGCGTCTAATGCATGGTGAATTGAATGGACGGATGGATGCTGAACGAAATCTGCCTGGGACCTGTGGGTAGGTTCGTACCGTAACAGTAACAGCCTTGTTGTGAGCTGATCTCTTACCTTCTGTGAGGTCTCCTACAGGACCTAGACTTCTCTGTATCATTTGTGGAGGTGAGAGATATTCAAACAGTAGTTTCAGGCCAACAATTAGGCTTGGGAGCATTGGGGAGACGCTCAAAGAGAGACGTGAGCGTGTCTAGTAGACGCTGCAGACAGCCGGGGCCCAGCCGGCCCTGGTGCAGGTAAAGCCCTGACATGTAATTTAATATGTGGAGAGACGAGAGCACTGGGACTCTCATTATTGATCTGCAACACTGTTTGATTCACTGGAGTTAAGTTCCATGTTGCCATAACAACACTTGAAAGAGTAGATTGTAGTTGGTGTGCGTCTCCGTGCATTTGTGTTTGGACATGGGCAGAGAGGAGGAGAGGGTGGTCGAAGTGGGATAGGAGGATTCTGCTCTTTCTCCTGCCATGCTGGTCTGGATGACACTGAAAGAGGTGGAGGAGGGAGAAGGAGGGAGGATGGAACACATCAGGAACATTATAGAGGGACTTGAAGGGCTTGTAACAGAGAAAGAGAGGATGAGAGAATGGATCTTTCTTGAGCTGGACATTTTTTATGTTTGGGTTAGATAATAAAATATTAATTTGTGGGTGCTTATATTTGTCGTATTTCACACATGTACAAGTGTGTATTAATACACATGTGTGAAATGGAAATGTGTTTCTTGGATATCCCACCTCGGAGAGTGGGGTCACGGCCAAGGGTCCAGGGTTCCGGTCTTGAAGCACGGTTTCGACTGCTCCTACAGTCTTGCTTCGTTACTGCAGTTTAACTAACGCCCGGGCCAGAAAGACAATTTCCATAGACGGCCACATAGAGAATTCAGATTTGAAGGCCGATTTGAGGCCGACCCCCCCCCCCCCCCCCCCCCATCACAAGCTAGGTTTCCATCCACTTGGCGACAGATTTCCATGTGAATATACTACAATCAGCTTAAAAACTAATTTTCCCACCAGAGATGTGTTTCCATCGAATTGACATGTTGGGGATAAAAGGCTGTGTCTGATGATGTAGTGCACATACAAATACCTTTTGTGGTTAAAAACCCATGTACTGAATAAAAAATACCAGTTAAATAGGTTTCTACTGAATGTTTTCTCACAAAAAATAAATTGCATTATATAGCTAGTGTGCCCGCTGGTATTAGCCAACAGCTCACAGATACAATGCAGGTATTTTTTTATTTTACCACGCAAGTCAGTTAAGAACAAATTCTTATTTGCAATGACGGCCTAGGAACAGTGGGTTAAACTGCCTTGTTCAGGGGCAGAACGACAGATTTGTACCTTGTCAGCTCGGGGATTTGAACTTGCAACCTTTCGGTTATTAGTCCAACACTCTAACCACTAGGCTACGCTGCCAGATGAGATTATTATGGACAAATGAACAAAATAATGTTTTTTTGTCAAACGGCAGTCAAGCATCGATGATCATGTCACCAGAATAAGACCCTCGATAAGTTTTGATAAGGAGCAGCAAGCTCATCACCTTGCACTTTCACCACCCTGTGAAGTTCATCATAACTTATTTCATCTGTAGCTTAATAAACTGCATGCTTTCCGGATGAGTCGTAGTGGGAGGACCACACATGTCATCGTGTGACTCCAAGTTTACTTCGATAGGATGGTTATAATATCAATATTTGCACGTAATTGCATTTCCACCAACATGTATTGCATAGTTCATTTTACCAACACAAAAAGATCCAACGTTGTCTAGCGTATTCTATTTTGTCGACACATGTTCTGTTTCCATCAGGCCTTTATCCGACACTTTACTCGCATAAAAGGGTTGGAAGGAAACCCGGTTACAGCCGAAGATATTCATATTTTATATTCATCCAATGTCTGCCATGTTTTTGGATGACTTTATGATATCGCCGCTGCTCGCGCTACTCCCTGTGCACACCGAGTGCTAATGTGCATGTGAATTTGGGCCATATAAAGCAGACGCAACCCCGATATAGACAGGCCATGAATCGGTTTATGCGAACGTGAGTAGATTACGTTGAAAACAAAGCTTGGATATGTTGGACAGTCTCTAGTTCTTTTATACCTCAGTGGTCACGGCCAGCGTCTGCATTATCAACGGCGACCCTGGAGCAATCCGTTACTTTCAGTTACTGTCCCAACGCTAGCCAGCTAGCAATGAGGGAGCGGCCCTCTTCAAGGGTGCTGGAACTGATTGATTGAATCGGTGTCGGACTCGGCCAGGAATCAAAATGAATGACTTCCCAAAATCGGCCCAAGTACATCAGGCCCTTTCCGTCTACCGGAATTTATCCGACTTTGCCGGCATCTTACCAGAATCCCCCCAGAAGTGGCCGATGCAAATTTAAATAAATGTATACAAAATTACCCGATTTAGTCATTTTAAATGTTACTATTATACATTTTATACATACAAATCCACAAAATACCATCCACAAAGTTTTCGTAGGGGGGAGGTAAAAACGTCAGTGCAGCCTTGGGAGAGGCGAAGGTCGAGAGCCGTGCGTCCTCCGAAACACAACCCTGCCAAGCCACACTGCTTCTTGACACAATGCCTACTTATCCCGGAAGCCAGCCGCACCAATGTGTCGGAGGAAACTACGGTGTTTCTGGCAACCGTGTCAACGTGCATGCGCCCTGCTCGCCACAGGAGTCGCTAGAGCGCGATGGGACAAGGACATCCCGGCCGGCCAAACCCTCCCCTAACCCGGACAACACTGGGCCAGTTGTGCATCGCCTTGCACTGCGATACAGTGTCTTAGACCGCTGCGCCACTTGGGAGTCCCCATCCGCAAAGTTTTTCATTCTGATAAATTGCCTTGCACAAAGTATCAAAATACTAAAATTCTACTTAAACAGGAAAGACTCTTAAATCATTTAATTTAAATGTAAATGTAATTTTTTTGATCACAGAAACAATAAGAAAATATGGAAAAATAAATAAATAATGAAATGGTAATTATATAAAGCAGCCCGTGTAATCATCTGCCAGAGAGTAGCCACAATCGCCCCGAGCCCCAAGTAATACATTTGGGCCAGATAACTCACACCGGAATTTGTCCGAGCTCAATTCCAGCATCCTAACCATAAATAATACTGCTGAAGGCGGGCCACACTCGGGCCACATGAAGTCAGCCGGAATCGCCCCAGATCTACTGTGCTAGCTGGGTACTGTTGGCTTAACCAGTCATGTTCTGTGCACAGTATACATACAGAATACATCAAATCACATCAAATGTATTTGTCACATACACATGGTTAGCAGATGTTAATGCAAGTGTAGCGAAATGCTTGTGCTTCTAGTTCCCGACCATGCAGTAATATCTAACAAGTAATATAACCTAACAATTCCACAACAACTACCTTATACACACAAGTGTAAAGGAATGACTACAAATATGTACATAAAAATATATAAATGAGTGATGGCCGAACGGCATAGGCAAGATGCAGTAGATGGTATAGAGTACAGTATATACATATGAGATGAGTAATGTAGGGTATGAGAACATTATATAAAGTGGCGTTGTTTAAAGTGGCTAGTGATACATTTAATTACATCAAGATGGCAAGATGCAGTAGATGGTATAGCGTACAGTATATTCATATGAGATGAGTAATGTAGGGTATGTAAACGTTATATATAAAGTGGCTAGTGATAAGTTTATTACATCAATTCCCATTATTAAAGTGGCTGGAGTTGAGTCAGTATGCTGGCAGCAGCCACTCAATGTTAGTGATGGCTGTTTAACAGTCTGATGGCCTTGAGATAGAAGCTGTTTTTCAGTCTCTCGGTCCCCGCTTTGATGCACCTGTACTGACCTCGCCTTCTGGATGATAGTGGAGTGAACAGGCAGTGGCTCAGGTGGTTGTCACAAACTTTTACAGATGCACAATCGAGAGCATCCTGTCGGGCTGTATCACCGCCTGGTACGGCAGCTGCTCCACCCATAACCGGAAGGCTCTCCAGAGGGTAGTGAGGTCTGCACAACGCATCACCGGGTGCAAACTACCTGCCCTCCCTGAGGACGTGGCCGGGGATGCCGTCTGGGCCTGCAGCCCTGCGAGGGTTAACCCGTTTAAATGGTACTTTCTATAATGTATGTATATTTATATATGCCCCTCTGAATGAGAGCAGGTTTGATGAGAAAGAGTAGGTCTTGTGTGGTCACTAAACAGGATTGGCATCTGAATCCACGCCCAGTTTTTTGATGTTAGAATAGAGACTCATAGATTGATCCAGTCAGATTGTTGAGGTGGGAGAGAGGACCTCCGTTTCAGACGGTACTCTGAGCCGGCCACCAGATGGCACACTTTCTCCCATCAACCAGCCAGTCACTTTACATGGCAAGGTTAGACAGTGGGAGGGGAAAGTTTGGGTAAGAGACCTCGAACCAGTGCTTTGTGACCCACCCTGAACATATCCTTGATCACATAGAATTACACAAATAGTCCATATAGAATTACATATAAAATAAGCTACATATAGGGTTATAGGATCTGCAGTATGCTCAAAGACCTGTGTATAATGCTGTATTTTGCCAAATATTAGGTAAGCTAATTGGGTTTTTGAAGGCTTTCTTGTGTGTGTTTGTTTGTTTATTCCAAGACATCAGTAGCAGGCCTAAAATGACTTGACAGATAACCTTCTACATATCAAATATAGGCTTCGTTGGCAGTTCATAAAATCTAGGCAGGAAGTAGGGAATTGAAGCCCTTGAGATTGTGAATTTTGTAGTTTCCAAATATTTTGTTGTCAGCACTTCTGATGGAGTCCCATTATACCATATGCATAATTCAGAAATATAAATATCTTTGTTGACAAGAGAAAAGCATATCATTTACAAGTCTGTCTAGTTGGGCTAAATTCAGGCCTGGGAATTAGGAGATTAATTAATAAAGCATTGCCCCGACCGGCTCGTTGCTTTTTCATCAATAACACTGCGGTTGAACGCAGCCCTAGTGATTTTCACACCCAGGAGAGAGACAGGGCTATGAGAGAGAGAACACAGTGCTGCTAATGCAAAGGTTAGACTCTCAGAGAGAAGAAGAAACATCCCCTTCAGAAATGATCATTTACATGTATTCATGTTGAATGAGAGGGGGAATGATAAATGAGGTCCAGACAACACACTACATTGGGTCACACATTATTTGAATCGTCTGGATTGTCCATCTTTACATGCTCTACAGATGGTCATACTATCAACAAACAATCTGTTGATAAGCAACTGCTTGCTAAGGTTAAGGTTAGGTTTAAAATAAGGTTTAGGGTAAGAGTTAAGTTTAGGGTTTTGATTAGGGTTAGAGCTAGTAGATTGTTTGTTGAAATGTTACTGATAATGTGTAGATGGTCTGTAGAGCATCTACAGATGGACTATCCAAATGAAGTGTTACCATACATTGCTATCATTTTAGAATACAGTATATAAACCTGCCTGTAATTCAACATGCACTAACGGTTGGTATTTCATATCCAATCCTGGTGAAATAGCATGTAACCCAGAAAATCTGACTCAATTTGTCTGCAATTCATACAGAAACCAACCATCCATGTTCAGTATTAGTGATGTTTTAAAGTCTATTTGGTCTTTTACTCATAGAACGGCAAACAGGTTGAGTCAATATGCTGAGAGCTTTGGTGGCTGGCAGGCATGACAGACTCTCTGAGAGGGAGTGGGAGAGTGGAGGGTTTACTGGATAGTGGATGGGGATGGAAGGATGGAGGGATAGATGGATGGATGGGGGGCTGGTGGTTTGGTCACTGACTGGTATGGTGGTGGCTAGACCCCGATACCCAGGGAGAATTCCTAAGCCTGTTGTTTCTTTTCTGGGCCATGCCTCTGAAAACTAGTAGCAGCTTATGTCCTATCTCTCTACCCTTCTCTATGCTCTATCCCCTGTCTTTTCTCTCTCTCTCTCTCTCTCTCTCTCTCTCTCTCTCTCTCTCTCGCTTTCTCTGTGAGTCTCTTTAGTCCTCTCTCTTCTCTCTCCGTCTTGCTCTCTCTCTACCCCTCTCGTCTCTCTCTTCACTCTCTCTCCCTCCTCTTTCTCTCTCTGTTAGCCCATTGAAAGAAAAAGAGCATTTCCCTGTAGCTAGGCAATGGAGCAGCATTAGCATTTCATCCAGAAGAAGCACTGTGGGAACTTTGCAAAGTTTACTCATACAGCATGAAAGCGGTGGGGGGTTGGGCTTGCTACTCTAATTGTTAGCAAAAACTTCCATGGCACTGAAGTTTGCAATGGGCAGAGGGAAAGGGAGAATGCACTGTGGCGGTATACCACCAACATATTAGGGGAGATATTAGAGATGGTTTGCTTGATTTCGGATTGCTTTTAGGCTGAAGGATGATTTTAATGGCATTTTGATGTAGTGATGTAATCTTGGCCCTCTTTCATTACTCCTGAAGAGAACTGTTAGCTGCCCTGAATGGCAAGGCAAACAACACGGTTGTCTCTTTTTCCTTTCATTTTGTTGGCCACGCTCCAAAACGGTGGACAGAACGGCCAAGCAAGGCCTCAGAGTGCGCAGCTAGCCAGTAACAGACAAACACCTGCCCTATAGACTTCCCTGCACTTTCTGTACTCACTCTCTCTCTCTCTCTCTCTCTCTCTCTCTCTCTCTCTCTCTCTCTCTCTCTCTCTCTCTCTCTCTCTCTCTAGAGATGGAGCCCCTCCCCAATTCAATAACAAACAACATGTAGAAATAAACCATGAAGCATACTGCAGAAACAGAGCTACAGTGTGACTTTTTCCAGTATATTTAAATATCAGCAAGTTTCCCAAGGTGCTGTCTGCTGCTGCTGTATTCATTGTTAGCCACCAAGTCAGCAGTGACATTCTAATCAGGGTGGGGACGGCCAGCCTTCCTTCCCCACCCTGAAGCTACTATAGGAAGACGATGGCAGGCTCATTACAAATAAGAGTGTAAACCTGCCGGTCTGTGTCTGAAATAACACCCTATTCCCTATATAGTGCACTACTTGGTGTCCGGGAATGACACCCTATTACCTAAATAGTGCACTACTTTTGTCTAGAGCCATATGGACACTGGTCATAACATAGTGCATTACAAAAGGACCAGGATGTAGTCCCAAGCAGACGTATCCTGTATACAGAGCACCACTACAGGGGTACGCCGATTCTGTTGCGAAACATTTATTGAACGGAAGAAAACAAAATGTGGCGGGACCTAACTGAATTTGTCCAATAGAAACTTGTTTTAGTTGAAAACATTCAGTTTTCCAACTGCTTGGACTAATGATTACACCCCAGGATTAATCTGCCAGCCAGATCCCCCGAAACACTGTCTGTATGCATCTCATATGGCGCTTTATTCTCTATGTAGTACCATGGCCCATAGGGATTTGGTCAAATGTAGTGCTCTATATAGGGAATAGGGAGTCATTTGGGATGCACACTCTGTCTTCCACTTAAAGTAAGCTCCAGCCAACCTGACAGTCAGACACACACAGAAAAATGATACCAAGCCAGAGAACGGAGAAAACATTCCTTAATTAATGACAGATTACATTTCCATGCTTCAGAACACAGAAATTACACAAAGCTATGAGCCGATCCTAATTTCCAATGTAATTGTTGCATCATGTTGCTCCATCCTCATATAAACATTTCAACATTTTCATTGTTTTTGTTTCTTTTATTTTTTGGGGCGGGTTTTGGAAAAATACCCCAAAAAACTGTGATGGGTTTTAACATTTTTAAAAACACATGGAAATGTTAAATCACTTTAAGCTCCCACATAAAAGTGTCAGGGCTTGGAACTTGTAATACTCTAGGTGTATTGGGGTTGTGAGAGTTTCAGTTTGGAGGTGCGTTCTCTGCTCTGTGAAGTAGTTTCCCCAGCTCTGAGCCAGCATTGCAGTGTTGTAGAACTCCTCAGGGACGCCCTCTGTCTCACCTGCTGTTTGAGGAAATGTGTAGAAGCAGCTCCAGCAGTCCTTCAAAGACACTCACTCAGACTGAGGAGAAATATTGAATATAACACTACCAGGGTCAAGTAACAGCGTTGTAAAGAATTTTTTGGGGTCTTTTTCAACGCTGTTCTATTAATCAGGATTTCATCTGGTCCTAGGGGGATGTTGGTGGTGCGTTTAGAAGGTTTTGTTCTGTCAGTCATCATAAAGGGAAAGCAGGCTTCGGTGATTCTGACTCTAACTGTTCTGTGTTAGCTCAAGGTTCCTGTTGTATCAGGGGTTTCCATGCATGGATGGATGGTGTTAGACCTATTTCCCCTTTAGCTGAAGCATATTGCCTCCTAGAAGTATAGGTCCATGTACTCTATATAATCAGTAGATATATGACTATATGAGCAGTGAGCAGACATTACAAAAATAGCCACATAAAATACTTTATCTTTTCATTACTCCATGCTGTCACAATTCACGGTGATTTGTTTGCGTCTTTGACAATGTATTCATTTTCAACCATCTGACTTTTATAAGACACATTCAGTATCTCATTAATAGAGCACTGTGACCCTCAGTGCTCGGCCTGTCAAATACCTTAGGCACAATCCCAGCATAGATGTCCACGGATGTCCTCTTCCCTTCCCAGACATTACAGCATCGTCTTCCCGTCCATAGAGTCCCTCCCTCCCAGCCGCCTCTTCTCCAACCCCCCTGCCTCCACCCTGCTCCCTCCCTGCCAACAGCAGGCCTTTTTGTATAGGGGAATTCACTCTGGATTTCACTCTACAATTAATGTGAAAGCAGCATAATGCCTGCGTGACTCCCGGTGCCTAGTGGTGCGCCATTTATCATCACAGTTTTACATTGACCTTGACACCCACTTCATTAGAATAAAGATTGTCTACCATTTAGGTTACATTGTTCCTCTGCGCACAGAGCCCATGCAAATTCTGGCTGCCAGAGAGACGGCGAGAGAGGAGGGAGAGAGACAGGAAGGAGTGAGAGTGAGCGAGGAGAGGAAAGAGAGGAGCGGCCACTCTGTCAGAGGTCATCTGCATTAAATGATTGCAGCTATTTTCCAACTGCTTCTTTTCATTCGGTTCAATTCAGCCCCCCCCCCCCCAACTCTCTCTCTCTCTCTCTCTCTCTCTCTCTCTCTCTCTCTCTCTCTCTCTCTCTCTCTCTCTCTCTCTCTCTCTTTCTCACTCTCCTCCCCCATGGATGGACAGGGCTAAAAGGAGGAATTTAACTGTTTTCAGTCAGCCGGGCTCCTAGCCGCTCCAAGGAAGGCTTTTTAATGATCTTTAAATAGGAACACTTAATTGTCTGCTAAGAAATGCTTGGTTAGGACTGAGACAGAGAGAGAAAACGGAGGGAGGGATTTTTCTCCGCCCTCTCTCTCACTCGTTCCCCCCTCTCTCTCTCCATGGTCCTCCTCCACAAAATAAACTTTCTCTTGTATTCTGTTGACAAAGGAGTCACTTTTCTAGGGGCTGCTCTGTATCAGAGAGAGAGCTCCTCAGCCTGCGTAGGAGACTGGTCTTTTTCAGGGAGGACGCAAGGCGTCTAGAAAGAGGACCAAAGAAAAAACGTCTCTCTTCCCTCCCTCCCTCCCTCCTTCGCTTCCATCATTCCATAGGGTCTAAATTAATCTCCATGATTCCCCCACATCAGTCACAATAAGACGGCCCCACTGGACGGAGAGGAGAGGAAAGCAGAGGAGAGAATAGGAGAGGAGAGGGACTGTGAAGGGAAAACCTTCCACATGGATATATAAAATGTCTGCTCCATTGCAGCGCAGACCGCTGGTGATATAATTACAATTCAATTATTAATGAGTAATACTTAAAAAAGATTGTCTTATGATCTTCTATTAGTGGATTTGCAATTCATTTTAATATTTGTCATTTAATTTATATCATGGATAATGCAATAAAGGACCAATTAACAATGCATGGGCTATGTAATATGATTTCTCAGCTAATGCAAATGGAATAAGCTAGAAGAAAGAAACCCATTCAAAATCCTCAAATGTAATTTACTCGGCCAGTTCTGCCAATTTCAAATGACACTGCAGATTTTAATTTTTCCCCCCATCTCCATCAAAGGTAACACATTTATACTGATCAGGCCAGTGTGATATTCATTTACATGGCAAATTGTGAGGCAAAGTTATTACAGTATACTGCTCTTATGCAGTGTTTTACCCTGAATGATTATCTATTAAACTACACAGGTGGCAGTTTAACAACCCTCCCAGTGTGTTCTGCTGGCTGGTTTATAGTTTCCTGTAGGATATGCACTTGTGATTAAACAAACTGGGCTGCTTAGCGATGCCTACCACCCAGCCAAACACTCCTTCTTGGCCTTGTCACTGAGGTCCAGCCAGGCAGAGCCAAAGCTCCATAGCCATCCATGGGTTTTTTTCTCACTCACTAAAACATTGTGGTCTTGGCTGATTGCATTGTTTCCTGTGTTTGTCTGGTAAAGAAAAATCTGGTAAAGAAGAGAGAAAAGAGAGGAGTGGAGCGGCGTGGGCTGAGGTTTTGAGGACCTCTCTCCCGCCCCTCCCCTCTCTCGCGCTCTCTCAGATTCCTCCACACTGCATGCAGCTGAGCTTAGGACCCAGGGCTGGGATAAAGACTGTCTTTGTTTGTCACTGAATGGCATTAGACATGGGCTGCCTATGGGGTCACCACTGAGAGAGAGAGAGAGAGAGAGAGAGAGAGAGAGAGAGAGAGAGAGAGACGTAGGGACGTAGGGACAGGACCAACGATTATTCAACAATACACGTCCAACTGAGAGCAGTTGTTAAAAACAAAAGAAGAATATTATTTTGACCCTGATCATAGAATTGTAAAGGAGAAGCTATTGTAACCCCGTACATGTCCAGCAGCAAGTCTTTTTTTCTAACATGAAACATTTTCTGTAAAAGAGCCCGCTGTTCCTTTTTTCTTTTTTTCAATCTGTGGGCTGACTGGGCACTTCTTTGTCTATTGATCCTCTTGTATTTCTCATTAGCACTTTGGAAATCTGTGTAATGCATCCTCTTTGGATGGAAGGAGGGAAGGAGGGAAAGAGGGAGGCAGAAATGTCTTGAAACTGCGTGTCTGCTCGTCTATTGTTATCACCACTGTCCACAGTTATGACAGGGCCAGAATTCCCTTGGTTCCTTGTGCCTATAGCATCCTACTCTTGACTCAATCTTTTCTCCAAATTCATGGTTCCCTGAATGATCATATTGTTTGTTCAATTTGTTTGCTCCTTTTAAAATGATTTTCTTTTACGATGTAAAGGTTTATTCTTCTCTTGTGTGTCTCATTAAAAACAGAAAGATTCCACACTAGATGAAATCTGGAATGGCCGGTGGAAATTCTCCTGTGTCTGTAGCTGACCCCAGAGTGACTGGGCACCTTGTTCTTAAACACTAAGCAGGGAAAAAAAGAAAAATGCTTGACTCACTGTGAGCTCAATGTGAGCCTTCTATACCAGTTGTAAAATGGCTTATTCTTCTGGTCACCATGGTGACAATTAACAGTGTTTCAAGGCCTTTTGTTCCAGACCCGTTTGAGCAGAATTTTTTCAACGGGGTGATTTTCAGTACACACACACACACACACACACACACACACACACACACACACACACACACACACACACACACACACACACAAAACAACTCAACAACTTAGTGCTTCCATTTTGCATAAACAGTCTAGAATTATATCTGAATCAAGGGTTTGATGTTTTCCTTTTTCTCTTTAAGTACACACTGAATATTTCTTCCTGTTCTTTCATGGCTGGAGCTTGTCTATCTATCAGGGAGACAGAGCCCCTCTCTCATCAGCTGTAGAGGCTGCAGTCTCTCTCTCTCTCCCTCTCTCTCTCTCTCTCCCTCTCTCTCTCTCTCTCTCTCTCTCTCTCTCTCTCTCTCTCTCTCTCTCTCTCTCTCTCTCGCTCTCTCTCTCTCTCTTCAATGGAGGATTTCTCTCTCCTCTCCCCAGCCCCTGTCTTCCTCTCCTTTGACACTGTCAACAGCAAATTGTAGGTAGTGAGGATGCCCCCCACCCTAAATTGATGAAGTAATTATCATATTTGTCTGCTTTGTTTTCTTAAGGCTTTGTTGGTTAAAGAGAACACATTCCCCACTGAGGATTCTCTTGAGTCAATCTCTACCACCACAGCACACTATTTTATGAGTTAGAGGTGGCCCATTCCATTGCTAGGCTTTATAAGCATTGAGATTTACAAGCTTAGTATTTACAAGCACTGGAATATGTGAATATTCTGTTTTATTAATGTCATCTTTATGATTTAATATGTGGTAATGTTTCACCTTTAAAAATATATATATTTAGATTGTATGATGATGTATATGCACAATACACCTGTTATTAGTGTGTTATTGTTGTACCAATAAACAGTATATTGGTATGATTTTGGCAGCTAGCTGCAGAGTCCATTGTACTTTGTTGGATGTTAACTGTGAGTTTTCATAGAGGCTGGTTTGTGGTGGCTGGCAGTAATGTGTTAACTATATAACTGTGTATAAATTCATTTAAATACGGAGGCATCCGACTCACTTCATGGAGTCTTACTTCTGTTGTCTCAACACGTTACAGACTCTGAACAAACTTTAATTTAATGGATAAGATGAATCTACAAAAATGCATTAAATGTTTTCATGTATGACTGCATTTCTGCTGACATTTCCAGTCTTTCGTACTCATTAATATGTGGAATGAATTAAAGTTATGATTGCTTGTTGATTTTCCTCATCTATTTTCATGTGACTCTCTTTTTTGGAGAGCACACAGTTCTTTTCCATTCCACCCCCCTACCCCCCACTTCATTCCACCACGCCCCCTCTCTCTCTTTCTCTCAACCCCTCAAGGACCCGTCACTCCAACTAAGTTAGACACTATTTTCTTAAAGCGCGGCCTCATCTAGCACCAAGTCATGAAAATGGGCTTCAATGTTGTGTTCAACACAAAAAAATGGAGTATAATTTCACATCACGACAGCAATTGTACAGGCGTACTATGTTACATGTTTCATAACTTCCTCCTATGATCCTACCAGAGCTATTTCACAAAGTTAAGGTATGCAGATCCTTGGCTATTCTAGCTTAGACAGAGACTGGAGGCTATAACTCACCAGTGCGTTCAGTGTATTTGATCAAAGATCCTTCTCAGCATTAATCTCAAAGTTCTGGATCTCATGCATTTTAATCACTTATCTACTTTATTCTCCTGTAATGTTTTGACTTTCCATCAATGATGTGCCATTTTTAAACAAAAGAAGACTCGGAAAATCAATATTTGCTGTCAACAAATAAATTGGATCATTTCCTGATAGTTAGATGGTAACACATTTACTTTTACATGCGGCGCTATTAAAAATCTGAAAGGGATGAATGGCTTCAGAGGAAGTGGGATACCATCTCCATCAAAAAAAAAGCAACAATGAAAAATGGTTTCTGGACTGATGACAGTTAAAAAAAGGAAAAAACAGGAGTACATTTAAATATTTAAATGTGGCTGGGCTGTAATGATAAATGACAACCGAAAACTAGAATCAAGTAGCTATTGATGCAGAAAATGAAACGGGAGGGGAAAGAGAGAAATTAACCAAAAATATGTGAGATTGAAGAGTGTCAATTTTGTACTGTTACAGTAAGCTTTTCTTCAGCCATTTAACTGAAAATGTCAGTTCCGAAAACATATTCCATCTTAGAATATTATAGTTTATGTACACTAAATATGAGTTCCGTGCAGTTGTAATGCTGTTGAAAGAATTTCGCTCTGATTTCCTTCTCTGAGTAAGATACCTTGTTGGTGGAGAAATAAACACAGACCGAGAGAGAGAGAGAGAGAGAGAGCAACAGACAGAGAGACACTCTCAGTTTATGGCGCAAAATATCAGAGCTTTTTTATTTTAAATATCTGTTTGCCTTTGTGTGCAGCAGGGGGGCTGCACTGCTGTGTTCACCAGTTTAATGAATGACATAGTCAGTGCTGGGGATTGTGAGCAACTCTACAATACACTATGTACTCCAATGTGTGCCAATTGTGTCTCAAATAGCAAATAGCCTTTTCACAACGGACATCTTTTCCTGCAATTAACTAGCTCTTTGCAGGTACCGGTTTCTGTATGAATGGTGGAAATTAGGGCGGTTAAAATGTACTCTCACCCACGTCTCTGTGTTTGTATCTCTATGCTCCCCGGTGCACTAGATGACATGCATGTAGTTAGTGCTGTGTATCTCTCCTCTACAGTACGTCCTGTAGTGTGCAGACAGTGTCCCTCAATGTCTCACCCATGTCTCTCTCTCATGTGTCTGTCCCCAGGGGAACAGTGTAGAGATGACTATGTGGCACCCTAAGAAGACACACCTCCTGGGCTGGGCCGAGAGCCTGCGGAGGAGCGGAGCACAGCTCCCCCCGGACTTTGACGAGCGAGTCAATGCCATGACACAGAAGTGGGACCAGCTGCAGGTGAACACACACACACACCCCGTAACACTACTCCACCTTCTGTACTGTTAATACTCCGGATCCAGAAAAAGAGACAGAATGGGTCAACATGATGATATGACCTTCTTGTTGGGAGCTCATTGTTATCTGCATAAATAAAACAGTTGTTCTGCTGTTTTTAGGTAAAAGCAAAAGGAACGCGCCCCAGGCCCCCACCCTGCCTGTCCCCCAGTCAGTCCCGTTCAGACTCCAGTGCACTAATGCGGGTCAATATCCCACCTGAGAGCCTGTCTGTGTCTCAAATGGCATCCTATTTCCTATATAGTGCAGGGTTCTGGTCAAAAGTAGTGCACTATATCGGGAATAGGGTGCCATTTGGGATGCTGGCCCTCTCTCGGTTAGCAGGGAACCCTGTGGAGATGGAGCTGGCTAGCAGCTCAATTGAAGTGAGTGAATCAGGATAAAGCCTTGCTGCTACGCCTCTGAAATGATGAACAGGCCTGGGGCTCCTTCTTCCACCCCCAAACCCTCTTATCTATGCAACACATGAACACTACACCAAATACAGTACAGTAGCTAGGTACCCTGCCTTGTCTACCCCCCACCATCCACCCCCACCGCCCTGCATAGTGGGGGGCAGCTCAGCTATATCCCCATCTTGGATATCAGCCAGGGAAGCAGGAGATGGTATCGGATCGGAGACGCCTGCCTGCTCTAGTCTTGATGATCCTGTTAATGGTACGGTATGGCTGGCTTGTTGATCCTTATCGGACCGACTGGGGTTCAACTGTGCATTGCTCTTAGAGGCTAATTTTAGGTTAATCACTGTTCATCTAATCTCTGAACATGAGAAATATAATTGCTGGTCTCTCAATTACCAGGACGTATCCCTGTCCCAGTAGTACCCCAAGCAGCTTCTGCTCATATCCACCCTCTCGCTCTCCCTGGGATTGACATGGTCTGCATCCCAAATGGCACCCTATTCCCTATGTAGTGCATTACTTTTGACCAGGGGCCCATAGGGACTATGGACTTCATAGGAAATAAGGTGCCATTAGGACGCAGACATGCACAGATCTAACAACATAGAATGATCAAGATGCCAACAACTCAAACACATGTACCTGCTGTCATTTCTGTAATGTGTGAGTTCCAAGACATATTTTCGCTATAACACATGAATATATAGACCTAAAACAATGCGTACTGTCGCATAGAAGAAATGTGTGTGTGTGTGTGTGTGTGTGTGAGTGGGTTGGTTTCAGCTAGATAAACATATGTATTCCTTTCCCAAGCTAAAGAGATGCTGTTTGGAAATTAAACAACAAACGAACACGTTTTCTTTTCCACCACAGCAATCAGCGCTGATTAAAGTTCTACTGAGATCCCAAATAAATGTGTGACGTTTGAACAGGATGCTCATGCATAAACAAAGTTCTGTTTAGCGAAGGAATATTTCTTTGGTCTGTGGTGAGTGGCATCGGGCAGAGAGCCGCTAGAATGAAATGGCAGTGGTGCGGGGAGTTTAATCTGCGAATTTCTGCTCCCTGCACTGCACATTACGCCGTCTCAATTGCATATTAAACAACCCTATCAAGTCAGGCATTGGCATCTGCTGTGCTGACACAAATTGTGAATTAAATGAAATTGATGTCCTCTGTCGTATATATTTATGAAGACAGACCATTCTCTGAAGTATTCTGCTTATGAAGAATTTATGATTGCAAACTGTTCCAGAACAAAATAAAGTGGCAATAAATTCCTTTTTTTTGTATCCCTGACCCTCCAAGGGCATTTGGTTTCACCTCTCTCTCTGCAGCGCTCTGTTCATCACAGGGCAAAAACAATGGCTATATTTGGAGTTCATTGAGTGCTTTCAAATTATCGATATTCAAACGAGGAGAGGAGAGAGAGAGAGAGAGAGGGAAGAGAAAATGAAACAGAATGAGAGAGAGAGAATGTTAGGGAGGGATTCTTGTTAAGGGAGGGAACAAATACGATGCTCTTTGCTGGGAGGCAGCCACTTCAGTAAGCCCAAAGGACACTTATGGAGTTGTGAGGTACAGATAATCAAAGTCGAACGCTATTGGAATCAATATTGAAAATCCCAATCAGTGGAATTGTTTAGGGATATGTGTGACTCATATCACCTCACTGACAATATCTTAAAGCTAGGTGTCCTCTCCTATTTTTCACTTCCTACTCCATCATTTCACATCACACCACTGTAGTATTACGTGCTCATTTGTTTCTCACAGTGACTCTAAAACATGCAAGTCAAATCCATCTAGTCATAGACTCTGGTCTGCCATTAACATGTTCTCTGACAGCCACACAGGTGTGGAGGCTAATAAAGAAGGAGCTATAATGGAGGATCAACACACACAGTGTTTAATTGGTGCAGCCAGCCAGCGATCTAGCCCCAAAATGGCCACTTCATTGCTGACTCACTCACTCATAATCACATCTGTTTCCATTACAGCTTGCAAAACATCCACCAGCACACAGCACCAACACAAAGGACTGCCAATTAAACCAACCAGTGTGTGTATTAATTGGATAATGGAGTGTATTGCCACTCTACAATTGGGCTCCTCTGCATACAGAGTTCAACCCCTGTGTGTGTGTGTGTGTGTGTGTGTGTGTGTGTGTGTGTGTGTGTGTGTGTGTGTGTGTGTGTGTGTGTGTGTGTGTGTGTGTGTGTGTGTGTGTGTGTGTGTGTGTGTGTGTGTGTGTGTGTGAGACTCAGACACTCTGGCTCCAAAAGTAGCTATAGCGTAGCTCTCATTTCCCAGGCAGGTGGGAACTCACTCACATGTCAGTGGCCGAGTCCCCAATGGCACTCTATACCCTTCATAGTGCCCTAGTTATGACCAGGGCACTGGTCAAAAGTAGTGCGCTATGTAGGGTATAGGGTGCTATTTTGGTCACAACCAGTGTCTGTCAGGCTGAGGCTATACACAGCGTGGTGCTGTTTGCTCTGTTATAGAAGGAGGGGGAAATTGCTCAGCAGAGTCCTATTTGGGAAATCGTTGGAGGGTATTTGTGCTTCTGATTGTTATCTACTCCTTTCTGTGTGATTCTCTGAGCGGCAACGCTGAATATACGGCTGTACTGAAAATAAGTCCAGAATTAGCTGCCTTCATCTTTAGAACGTAGCAATAATCGTGGTATGATCAGCACTGTTTGAGACTTGTTGACAGTAACAACATCTGCACATTTATTTGCTTATTGAAATGGACGACTTCATGAGCTGTTTGCTAGAATGTCGCATTGCCAGGAGGGAAAGAAGTGTCAAACAGAGAGAGCTATCAGATCACAATAATGTTGCAGTATATTTCCCACCTGCTGTCAGTATATTGATACAACAGTACTCTGTATCTCTCTGAAATGATTGTACATACTGTCACAGTCTCTAACTCTCCTTCCTCCTCTCCTCTTGGTCTCCTCAGAAGATCCTGGGGGAGTCTGTGGGGAGCACCAGCCCATCCCAGGACCCTCGCTCTGCCCTGTCCCCTCATACCAGCAGCCTGCTGGGCCAGCTGGAGGGCAGGATCAAGGATCTGAAGGTGTGGCTGAGAGACACAGAGCTGTTCATCTTCAACTCCTGTCTGAGGCAGGAAGCAGAGCAGGACCTGCAGGCCTCCACCCAGCTGCAGCACTTCAAGGTAGAGACTGAGCACTGCGCGCACGCACGCGCACACACACACACACACACACACACACACACACACACACACACACACACATACACACACACACACACACACACACACACACACACACACACACACACACACACACACACACACATCCAGAGTAGATGAAGGCCCCCTGGGCATAACACTGTCATAACAC
This sequence comes from Salvelinus namaycush, assembly GCF_016432855.1. NCBI lineage: Eukaryota > Metazoa > Chordata > Actinopteri > Salmoniformes > Salmonidae > Salvelinus > Salvelinus namaycush. Next base: position 32,256,556 of record NC_052321.1, read on the forward strand.
TACTACTGATCTGGGTCTAACTTTCACCTGGTCTGGGCTGTAGGGACAGCTCCTTTAGAAAGACACTGACTACTACGGCAGGGGTCTTCAACCTTTTCTTTCCCAGGGACCCCAAGCAAACTGGCGACCCAGGGACCCCCATCATGCGTCAGCCCAAAACATTTGTCCTCGTCTTGTCATCAGGTGAATGATAAAGGCAATGCGAAGTAATCAGCATTTTAAAATGAATTTGGTAGATGGTGTTTAATTCTTTTACACCCCCAAAATTATACTGGGGTATAAGTATAAGCGCTAACATAGCTAACTATTAGCTAGAAAGGCACTGCATCTCTAAACAATATGTTGACTAATACAGCTGTTGAGCTGGTTAAACAAAGGTTAACCATGTGTTGGTGTGACCGGTGGAGATGACCGAAGGGTCAGGGTTGGTCTTGATCGTTTCCTCTCTGATAATGACTGTCACGTTCCTGACCTGTTTTCTCTTGTTTTTGTATGTGTTTAGTTGGTCAGGGCGTGAGTTGGGGTGGGCATTCTATGTTTTGTGTTTCTATGTTTAGGTCAGTGGTAATTAGCCTTATATGGTTTTCAATCAGGGACATGTGTTTGACGTTTCCTCTGATTGAGAACCATATAAAGGTAGGCTGTTCACACTGTTTGTTTGTGGGTGGTTGTCTTCCGGGTTTGTGTCTGTGCACCACACGGGACTGTTTCGTTTGTTCGTTCGTTCGTTTGTGTAGTCTGTACCTGTTCATGCGTTCTTCGTGTTTATGTAAGTTCTCTCGTTCAGGTCTGTCTACATCGTTTATTTGTTTTTTGTAGTTTGTTGAAGTATTTTCGTGTTTCGTCATTACTTTAATAAATTCATTATGTCCACATTCCACGCTGCGCTTTGGTCCAATCCCTACTCCTCCTCTTCTTCCGAAGAGGAGGAGGACAACCGTTACAATGACAGGAAAAACTTCCAGAAACAAATGCTGTGCCGCCCTTATACGCCAACTCCTCTGCAAAGTTCAAATGAACAACGAAAGGGGACATGAATAGCCATGCCAGCCACAGAGAAAAGTACAGTAACTAGCTAGCATGTAAAGCATTCCCAAATCAACAGATAAAAAGTTAATAGATGACTGATGTGCATATATATCACACTAGAATGGTGGGAGACCAATATAATACACTGGCAATGACCATATAAACTCATTGAGAAGTGTTTTAACGTATTGATAATGATAATGATTTTCATGGGACAATTTTACAGTAGCCTACCACTTCCACAGGGATACCGTAGAAAGGGAAGAGGTAAGGGGGGCATGGGATGTTTATGAGGGAGAATAGGGAAGGAGAAGACGTGTGCGCCATTTAAAAGGGGCACTCACAACAACAAAAATAATGTACACTAATATCAGACATGGGAACTATTCTGATTTTGCGTAATTATATTACATGAAATTCAACACTTGTTACATTGGCAAAAACCTTATGTCCAAGTCAAGAAAGCTTACCAGTAGCCAGCGGCACTTGCTGCGATGGGTACTCGCGGGTGCTTTTTCAAAGACTATGTCAGATACTCCAGTGAGTGTAATTGGCTCGAATGAGTGTAAATTTCTCAATATTAGGAGTTGAGAAATAAAGTTGACATCGTTGGAAGATATTTTCCTCTTTTCTACCACTTCTTTTTTAAATACAAAAAAATATTCAGACACCTTGACTTTTTGCACATTTTGTTAAGTTACAGCCTTATTCAAAATGGATTAAACAAATTATAAAAAAATATCATCAATTTACACAAAATACCCCATAAAAGAATCTCAAATATAAAATATATTTTAATTTGTTTAACACTTTTTTGGTTACTACATTATTCCATATCTGTTATTTTTTTGTTTTGATGTCTACACTATTATTCTACAATGTAAAAAATAGTAAAAATAAAGAAAAAACCTTGAATGAGTAGGTGTGTCAACTTTTGACTGGTACTGTAAGTATTCAGACCCTTTACTCAGTACTTTGTTGAAGCACCTTTGGCAGCGATTACAGCCTCGAGTCTTCTTGGGTATGACGCTACAAGCTTGGCACACCTGTATTTGGGGAATTTCCCCCATTCTTCTCTACAGATCCTCTCAAGCTCTGTCAGGTTAGATGGGGAGCGTTGTTGCACAGCTATTTCCAGGTCTCAAGAGATTTTCGATCGAGTTCAAGTACAGGCTCTGGCGGGGCCACTCGAGGACATTCAGAGACTTGTCCCGAAGCCACTCCTGCATTGTCTTGGCTGTGTGCTTAGGGTCATTGTCCTGTTGGAAGATGAACCTTCAACCACAGTCTGAGCACTCTGGAGCAGGTTGTCATCAAGGATTTCTCTGTACTTTTCCCTCAATCCTGATTAGTCTCCTAGTCCCTGCCTCTGAAAAACATCCCCACAGCATGATGCTGCCACCACCATGCTTCACCATAGGGATTGTGCAAGGTTTCCTCCAGACATGACGCTTGGCATTCAGGCCAGAAAGTTTTGGTTTCGTCAGACCAGAGAATCTTGTTTCTCATGGTCTGAGTCCTTTAGTTTTTTTTTTGTTGCAAACTCCAAGCGAGCTGTCATGTGCCTTTTACTGAGGAGTGGCTTCCGTCTGGCCACTCTACCATAAAGACCTGATTAGTAGAGAGCTGCAGAGATGGTTGTCATTCTGGAAGGTTCTCAGGATGCACCTGAGCTGAATTTCGAGTCTCATAGCAAAGGGTCTGAATACTTATGTAGATAAGGTATTTCTGTTTTGCTAAAATGTCAAAAAAACTGTTTTCACTTTGCCGTTGTGGGGTATTGTGTGTAGATTGATGAGGGAAAAAAGTTATTTAATCCGTTTTAGAATAAGGCTGTAACGTAACAAAATGTGTAAAAAGTCCAGGGGTCTGAATACTTTCCGAATGCACTGTATATACACTATAATATTTTTCCGCAGACCCCCTGCACTAGAGGTCCACGGACCCCAGGTTGAATATCCATGTACTAGAGTCCTAGGTACTCTGAGGACTGCTACTGTAGGTATGAAGAATGAAGGTGGGAATTATCATATATCATATATCATCACATATCAAGGAAACACCAATGTAGTGTCATAATAGGGCGTTGGGCCACCATGAGCCAGAACAGCGTCAATGCACCTTGGCCTAGATTCTACAAGTGTCTGGAACTCTATTGGAGGGATGTGATACCATTCCTCCACTAGAAATTCCATCACACACACACACACCCTTTAAACCCCCTATGCTCCTTTGAGACCCCTCTTTCAAAGTCAATGATATCTCTTCTTCTAGCCATGGTAGCCAAAATAATGGACAACTGGGCATTTTTATACATGACCCTAAGCATGATGGGTGTTGATTTTTTAATTAAAGATGTTCTCTGGTATTTTTGTACACTTTTTAGCCAGTAGTTCTGAATGTAGTGCCCACGAGCCAAAAGTGGTCCCTGAAAATTGTATATATGTGCACCACATCATTGTTCTCTCTCTGGCTCTGCTGTGTGTGTGTCTTGCTCACTTAAATGACGTAGCGCTGAAGCTCATTAGCTGAAACTCGAATTGCTAGGTGTCTGGCCCAGGTGTCTGGGGGTAAATGTAGGTAAAATGGCGCTGCACAGCTTCCAGAAAACAGTCGCTTTCAAACTAGGGATTTTGTGGCTAATTGAGGTAAAACAGTAATTCTGCTCATATATTATGCATGTATGAACTACACATTGACACATCCAGCCCAAAGCGGGAGGTTTAAAAAAGACTTACTATTCGCCAAAGTACCAGAGCATGTCTTTAACTCAGGAACCACACCTGTGTGGAAGCACCTGTTTTCAATATACTTATCCCTAATTTACTCAAGTGTTTTCTTTATTTTGGGAGTTACTGTACCTGTACCTAGTGTCAAATACTCCAAAACAGGCAGCTTTGAGTGTCTGGTTTTCACTTCAAGTACAGTAATACTGTATATATATATTTGTAATTAAACTAATGCTTGAGAAAATAAATACAATAAAGATATTTTGACTCAAGCAAATCTCGAAGAAACTATTATTTGACTTAAAAAGCTTGAGGAACAACACAGGATATTAATCAGGCCGTGTCACAACACAGGTTGTGGAGTTGAGATTGCTTTCATCCCGCTGAGTGACTACTAGCGATAGAGGGAAGAAACCTTAAATATATACGGAGTCAACGCTGAGAGAAATAACACTTTATAAAAGAAGACTTTTCTTTTGATAAGATGTCACACTGCACAGAGGGGAAGCATTGATTTCTTGAGAAAACGCCTGAGGAAAAAAGATTAAAATATTGATAACTGCAATGTGTATGGACAGAGGAGCCATAGGACTAAATAGAAAAAGAGATACAAATACAAAATAAAAAGAGAAAGAGGACCATTTAATGATCATCTATCTGTTTTGGGCAATTCTGCTGTAAATGGATTCAATATCCAGACTTGGCCCCATTACAGTTGGGCTGAACACATCCCAGCAGGAGGCAGAGCTCAGTCAGTCAGTTACATACAGTACAGTTCTGTAGTCTCTAGAGTAGAGGCTCAGTCAGTCAGTTACATACAGTACAGTTCTGTAGTCTCTATAATAGAGGCTGTCAGTCAGGTACATACAGTACAGTTCTGTAGTCTCTAGAGTAGAGGCTCAGGCAGTCAGATACATACAGTACTGTTCTGTAGTTCTCTAGAGTAGAGGCTCAGGCAGTCAGGTACATACAGTACAGTTCTGTAGTCTCTAGAGTAGAGGCTCAGGCAGTCAGATACATACAGTACAGTTCTGTAGTCTCTAGAGTAGAGGCTCAGGCAGTCAGATACATACAGTACAGTTCTGTAGTCTCTAGAGTAGAGGCTGTCAGTCAGATACATACAGTACAGTTCTGTAGTTCTCTAGAGTAGAGGCTGTCAGTCAGATACATACAGTACAGTTCTGTAGTCTCTAGAGTAGAGGCTGTCAGTCAGATACATACAGTACAGTTCTGTAGTCTCTAGAGTAGAGGCTGTCAGTCAGATACATACAGTACAGTTCTGTAGTCTCTAGAGTAGAGGCTGTCAGTCAGGTACATACAGTACAGTTCTGTAGCCTCTAGAGTAGAGGCTCAGGCAGTCAGATACATACAGTACAGTTCTGTAGTCTCTAGAGTAGAGGCTGTCAGTCAGATACATACAGTACAGTTCTGTAGTCTCTAGAGTAGAGGCTGTCAGTCAGGTACATACAGTACAGTTCTGTAGTCTCTAGAGTAGAGGCTCAGGCAGTCAGATACATACAGTACAGTTCTGTAGTCTCTAGAGTAGAGGCTGTCAGTCAGATACATACAGTACAGGTCTGTAGTTCTCTAGAGTAGAGGCTCAGGCAGTCAGATACATACAGTACAGTTCTGTAGTCTCTAGAGTAGAGGCTGTCAGTCAGATACATACAGTACAGTTCTGTAGTCTCTAGAGTAGAGGCTCAGGCAGTCTGATACATACGGTACAGTTCTGTAGTCTCTAGAGTAGAGGCTCAGGCAGTCCGATACATACAGTACAGTTCTGTAGTCTCTAGAGTAGAGGCTCAGGCAGTCCGATACATACAGTACAGTTCTGTAGTCTCTAGAGTAGAGGCTCAGGCAGTCAGATACATACAGTACAGTTCTGTAGTTCTCTAGAGTAGAGGCTGTCAGTCAGATACATACAGTACAGTTCTGTAGTCTCTAGAGTAGAGGCTGAGTCAGACACATACAGTACAGTTCTGTATTCTCTAGAGTAGAGACTGTCAGTCAGATACATACAGTACAGTTCTGAAGTCTCTAGAGTAGAGGCTCAGTCAGACACATACAGTACAGTTCTGTAGTCTCTAGAGTAGAGGCTGTCAGTCAGATACATACAGTACTGTTCTGTAGTTCTCTAGAGTAGAGGCTGTCAGTCAGATACATACAGTACAGCTCTGTAGTTATCTAGAGTAGAGGCTGTCAGTCAGATACATACAGTTCAGTTCTGTAGTTCTCTAGAGTAGAGGCTCAGTCAGTCAGGTACATACAGTACAGTGCTGTAGTTCACTAGACTAGACTACTCTCGACCCACGGTAAGTATCAGTGGTGTGAGTTTGGAACAATACAAGGAGACTGAACAGTATACAGTGCATTCGGAAAGTATTCAGATCCACATTTTGTTATTTTACAGCCTTATTCTAAAATTCATCAAATAATGTTTTTCCCACATTTATCTACACACAATACCCCATAATGACAAAGCGAAAACAGGTTTTTAGAAAATGTTGCTAATTTATTACAAATAATAACAGAAATACCGTATTTACATAAGTATTCAAACACTTTGCTACGAGACTCGAAATTGAACTCAGGAGCATCCGGTTTTGATTGATCATCCTTGAGATTGTATCTACAACTTGATTGGAGTCCACCTGTGGTAAATTCAATTGATTGGGCATGATTTGGAAAGGCACACACCTGTCTATGTAAGGTCCTGACAGTGCATGTCAGAGCAAAAACCAAGCCATGAGGTCGAAGGAATTGTCTGTAGAGCTCCGAAAGAAGATTGTGTCGAGGCACAGATCTGGGGAAGGGTACCAAAACATTTCTGCAGGATTGAAGGTCCCCAAAAACACAGTGGCCTCCATCATTCTTAAATGGAAGACATTTGGAACCCCCAAGACTCTTCCTAGAGCTGGCAATCCTAGAGCTGGCAAACTGAGCAATCGAGGGAGAAGGGCCTTGGCCAGGGAGGTGACCCAGAACCCGATGGTCACTCTGAAAGAGCTCCAGAGTTCCTCTGTTGAGATGGGAGAACCTTCCAGAAGGACAGCCATCTCTGCAGGTCTCTACCAATCAGGCCTTTATGGTAGAGTGGCCAGACGGAAGCCACTCCTCAGTAAAAGGCACCTGATAGCCCGCTTGGAGTTTGCCAAAAGGCACTTAAAGAACAATCAGACCATGAGAAACAAGATTCTCTGGTCTGATGAAACCAAGATTGAACTCTTTGGCCTGAATGCCAAGTCTGGAGGAAACCTTGCACCATCCCTACGGTGAAGCATAGTGGTGGCAGCATCATGCTGTGGGGATGCTTTCAGCGGCAGGAACTAGGAGACTAGTCAGGATCAAGGGAAAGATGAACGGAGCAAAATACAGAGAGATCCTTAATGAAAACCTGCTCCAGAGCGCTCAGAACCACAGTTTGTGGCGAAAGTTCACCTTCCAACAGTACAATGACCCTATGCGCACAGCCAAGACAATGCAGGAGTGGCTTCGGGACAAGTCTCTGAATGTCCTTGAGTGGCCCAGCCAGAGCCCGGACTTGAACCCGATCTAACATCTCTGGAGAGACCTAAAAATAGCTGTGCAGCAACGCTCCCCATCCAACCTGACAGAACTTGAGAGGATCTGCAGAGAAAAATGGGAGAAACTCCCCAAATACAGATGTGCCATGCTTGTAGCGTCATACCCAAGAAGACTCGAGGCTGTAATCGCTTCCAAATGTGTTTCAACAAAGTACTGAGTAAAGGGTCTGAGTACTTATGTAAATGTCATATTTCAGTTTTTTTTTAATTAATACATTTGCAAATTTTTCTAAAAACTTGTTTTTGCTTTGTCATTATGGGGTATTGTGTGTAGATTGATGAGAAAAAAAAGCTATTTAATACATTTTAGAATAAGACTGTAACGTAACAAAATGTGGAAAAAGTCAAGTGGCCTGAATACTTTCCGAATGCACTGTATATCAAAATCATTATTTTTTGTGTGATTATACTTATTTGTTTTTCCAAACACAGAAAATCAAAAACAATATTATGGTACAATTTGAACCTGAAAATCATTCTAATGGTTCTAGAGCAATAGTCGGTTGGAATATGGCAAATGTCAACCCGAACAACACGTGAACTGGTCCCCATGTCTGATGCAGTGATGTCCAAAATACTCCATTTGGGATCTTTACCTAATTATCCTCTAGGAGAGTTTCTTCTGGGTGCATCACAAAGCATTAACCATCTCCCATCTAATCTTCACAACAGGATTACCGCCACACTTAAAAACTAACGCACCCAACCAAAACGCTTAAACACATTCAACTAGCAGTGGATCCCACTTTATACCCTCCTCCATAAAATGAAAGATACAGCTGTGAGGATGTTGAAGAGGACGTAGCTAACACCTTATGAATAACACCCATTCATCCCCACTAATGGGAGAAAGCAAACAAATAACCTCAACATAATACTAATGCACTCAATTAGGGTATTTGTGAGAGACTGTCAATGTAATAGGGGCTATTCAAACTGGTCAGACACCAGAGGTATGTTCAAAACTAAAAACGCTGGGTGGGTCCGTCCGGTGTGCGTGTCCAGTAATGAGTGTGTCGTTCCAGCGCCGTCACCTGTCTGCTCCCCATTAAGACCTGATGAGAATCTAACGCTGCGTTTGCTCTTCTCTCACATGTGAAGCTACGCAATCAGACAGCCCCTCTAATGTGGTTAGCACTTGGCAAAGAACAGGAGTTCTTTATTCCTAATCATGGAGAAACTATTGATATTATATCTGGGCTGTCATATTTTATTAGCGGGACGCCGGCCACAGTAGTCTAGACTAACCTAGCGGCTCAGAGTGGGGGCTGTGCTGTAGGGAGGAGGTCAGTCAGAGAGAGGGGGTTGAAGGGTGTAGATGGACCCAGACCAGGCAGAGAGATGAGAAGAGATTGGGCCTGACCCCCCAGGTGAGATCCCGGCCCCACGTTGGCTTCTAGATAAAAAATAAAAAACAAGGTAGAAACTGACGTTAGAGCTGGTATCTCTAAATCTATGGTGGCATCTCACTGCTCTCAGAGTGTGGAGGAGATAGGGGGAGGTCACTGCAGTCTGTCAAACAGAGAAAGAAACTCCACTTGGAACAAGTCGGTAATCCATTTCTCTAGTAGAAAGAGACTAAAAATAGAAATTAGGTTCTGGTGAGAATTAATAAATGGGATGGTTTGATTCTTGCTGCACGAGCCAAAGTTTGACCTCAATGAAAATTGGGGCTTCTTACAGGGGGAGATTAAAACGAATTAGCTCTCTTTGCTTGAGATGGTAGGAGGGAGCAATTCAATGTGAACAGGAGGAGATAATTGTGAAATAGAACACTCCACGTCTTCATCTGTGACATATTATCAATCTAATCCTTCTTTAAAACATTTCGTATTACAACAGATTATGAGGGAGGATGTTTGGTTTGTGGGCAAAATACTCATCCCTTAATGCCAAAGCTTGGCATGTAATCTGTGGGAATGTTTTCTAACTGATAGGCAATGTTTAACCTTCAAAAAGAAGCAATATGGTTGAGAGACAGTGGTGGGAGAAAGGTATTATTAAATGGAAGCTGTGACTAAATTGAACTGTCTGGCCCCCCAGAGCAGTCCGAACACAAAGAGCCTAATTTTAGTCCCCCTCTGGGAAGTCTGGTATACCATATCTTAAAAGCCTTTTAATTCAATTAAACTGGGGTTATAGTATGGCTACATTATGAAGATGTCGTCTACTGGTTTCTCATTAATGCTGCTGTATGTATGTTGACAGGCGAAGAAAGGCTGGATGCTGGGATGTTGTGCACTAAACTACTGTGTTTTGGCTTGCTGGTCAGTCCTGTTTGGTTTACTTGCATTGAGGCATCTTCAATTCACCTTAAGCACAAAGTCTTGCCTTCCTACACCATCTTCAACCACACTAACAACAAGAGTATTTTGATGATATAGTGGCTATGCCATTATGCTTACTTGAGATTCCATGTCAATATAAAATAGTACTTGTTGTCATAAGAAATCAAATCAAATCAAAGTTTATTTGTCACGTGCGCCGAATACAACAGGTGTAGTAGACCTTACAGTGAAATGCTTACTTACAAGCCCTTAACCAACAGTGCAGTTTTTAAGTAGAAAATAGGTATTAGGTAAACAATAGATAAGTAAAGAAATTTAAAAAACAGTAAAAAATAACAGTAGCGAGGCTATATACAGATGGTACCGGTACAGAGTCAATGTGTGGGTGCACCGGTTAGTCGGGCTATTTGAGGTAATATGTACGTGTAGCATTAGTTAAAGTGACACAATGCATAGTCCGGGTAGCCATTTGATTAGCTATTCAGGATTCTCATGGCTTGGGTGTAAAAGCTGTTGAGAAGCCTTTTGGTCTTAGACTTGGTGCTCCGGTACCGCTTGCCATGCGGTAGCAGAGAGAACAGTCTATGACTGGGGTGGCTGGAGTCTTTGACAATTTTTAGGGCCTTCCTCTGACACCGCCTGATATAGAGGTTCTGGATGGCAGGAAGCTTGACCCCAGTGATGTACTGGGCCGTACGCACGACCCTCTGTAGTGGCTTGCGGTCGGAGGCTGAGCAGTTGCCATACCAGGCAGCGATGCAACAGGATGCTTTCGATGTTGCAGCTGTAGAACTTTTTGAGGATCTGAGGACCCATGTCAAATCTTTTTCGTTTCCTGAGGGGTAATAGGCTTTGTCATGCACTCTTCACGACTGTCTTGGTGTGTTTGGACCATTCTAGTTTGTTGGTGATGTGGGCACCAAGGAACTTGAAGCTCTCAACCTGCTCCACTACAGCCCCGTCTATGAGAATGGGGGCGTGCCCGGTCCTCCTTTTCCTGTAGTCCACAATCATTTCCTTTGTCTTGTTTACGTTGAGGGATAGGTTGTTATTCTGGCACCACCCAGCCAGGTTTCTGACCTCCTCCCTATAGGCTGTCTCGTCGTTGTCAGTGATCAGGCCTACCACTGTTGTGTCGTCTGCAAACTTAATGATGGTGTTGGAGTCGTGCCTGGCCATGCAGTTGTGGGTGAACAGGGAGTACAGGAGGGGACTGAGCACGCACCCCTGAGGGGCTCCATTGTTGAGGATCAGCATGGCAGATGTGTTGTTACCTACCCTTACCACCTGGGGGCGGCCCGTCAGGAAGTCCAGGATTCAGTTGCAGAGGGAGGTGTTTAGTCCCAGGATCCTTAGCTTAGTGATGAGCTTTGAGGGCACTATGGTGTTGAACGCTGAGCTGTAGTCAATGAATAGCATTCTCACGTAGTTCCTTTTGTCCAGGCGGGAAAGGGCAGTGTGGGGTGCAATAGAGATTGCATCATCTGTGGATCTGTTTGAGCGGTGTGCAAATTGGAGTGGGTCTAGGGTTTCTGTGATGATGGTGTTAATGTGAGCCATGACCAGCCTTTCAAAGCACTTCATGGCTACGGACATGAGTGCTACAGGTCTGTAGTCATTTAGGCAGGTTACCTTAGTGTTCATGGGCACAGTGACTATGGTGGTCTGCTTGAAACATGTTGGTATTACAGACTCAATCAGGGACATGTTGAAAATGTCAGTGAAGACACTTGCCAGTTGGTCAGCACATGCCCAGAGCACCCGTCCTAGTAATCCGTCTGGCTCAGCGGCCTTGAATGTTCACCTGTTTAAAGGTCTTACTCATGTTGGCTACGGAGAGCGTGATCACACAGTCATCCGGAACAGCTGATGCTCTCATGCATGCCTCAGTGTTGCTTGCCTCGAAGCAATCATAGAAGTGATTTAGCTCGTGGCTGTGCTTCCCTTTGTAGTCTGTAATATTTTGCAGGCCCTGCCACAGCCGACGAGCATCGGAGCCGGTGTAGTACGATTCGATCTTAGACCTGTATTGATGCTTTGCCTGTTTAATGGTTCGTCTGAGGGCATAGCGGGATTTCTTATAAGCGTCTGGGTTAGAGTCCCGCTCCTTGAAGGCGGCAGCTCTACCCTTTAGCTCAGTGCAGATGTTGCCTGTAGTCCATGGCATGTACGTACAGTCACTGTGGGGACAACGTCATTGATGCACTTATTGATGAAGCCAGTGACTGATGTGGTGTACTCCTCAATGCCATCGGAGGAATCCCGGAACATATTCCAGTCTGTGCTAGCAAAACAGTCCTGTAGCTTAGCATCTGCGTCATCTGACCACTTCTTTATTGACTGAGTCACTGGTGCTTCCTGCTTTAGTTTTTGCTTGTAAGCAGGAATCAGGAGGGTGGAATTGTGGTCAGATTTGCCAAATGGGGGGCGAGGGAGAGCTTTGTATGCGTCTATGTGTGTGGTGTAAAGGTGGTCTATAGTTTTTTTCCCTCTGGTTGCACGTTTAACTGCACGTTTAACTGCTGATAGAAATTAGGTAAAACTGATTTCAGTTTTCCTGCATTAAAGTCCCCGGCCACTAGGAGTGACGCCTCTGGGTGGGCATTTTCATGTTTTCTTATTTCCTTATACAGCTGACTGAGTGCGGTCTTAGTGCCAACATCCGTCTGTGGTGGTAAATAAACAGCCACGAAAAGTATAGCTGAAAACTCTCTTGGCAAATAGTGTGGTTTACAGCTTATCATGAGATACTCTACTTCAGGCAAGCAAAATCTAGAGACTTCCTTAGATTTCGTGCACCACCTGTTGTTTACAAATATACCCCCCCCCCCCCCCCTCGTCTTACTGGAGTGTGCTGTTCTATCTAGCCGGTGCAGCATATATCCTGCCAGATGAATGTTATCCATGTCGTCATTCAGGCACGATTCGGTGAAACATAAGATATTACAGTTTTTGATGTCCCGCTGGTAGGATATTCGTGATGGTACCTCGTCTAATTTATTGTCCAATGATTGTACTTTGGAAAGTAACATTAATGGTAAAGGCCTATTTCCCATTCGCCGTTGGTGGATCCTTACGAGGCACCCCGCCCTGTGTCCTCTATACCTGCGTCTCTTTCTCTTGCCAATGACGGGGATGTTGGCCGTGTCGGGCGTCTGAAGTACATCCTGTACGTCCTGCTTGTTGAAGAAAGAATCTTTGTCTAATCCAAGGTGAGTTATCGCTGTCCTGATATCCAGACGCTCTTTTTAGCCATAAGTTACGATGGCAGAAACATTATGTACAAAAATAACTTACAAATAACGTGAAAAAAAACACATAATAGCACAATTGGTTAGGCGCCCGTACAACTGCTGCCATTTCTTCAGGCGCCATTTGTCCAAACTTCCACACTTATAAATACAATGAACATTCCAATGATGTATTATTGTAGCTTTTAGCCAACAATGTACGTGTGAACATTTAGATTGGAATCAACAGGGGGGCAGTTAGTTAGGATTTTAAAACGACTGTAATCTTTGTATTTATTACGGATCCCCATTATGCAGCAGATACTCTTCCTGGGGTCTAATTAAGATTAAGGCAGTGACATCACAAAATTGTTTCAATGAAACAGTAGATAATACAACACATTATTACACCACTAATCTACCACTACATATCAACAATATAAAATGTATAATACCACAATGTAACAATATTACAACATTACAATGTACAGTATGTGTGTGTAGAAAGTGTGTGTGTTAGCGTGTGTGTCTCTTCACAGTCTGCGTTGTTCCATAAGATGTAGTCTGTTTTTTATCTTGATTTTATTGCTTCCTTGAGTTACTTGATGTGGAATAGAGTTCCATGTAGTCATGGCTCTGTGTAATACCATGCGTTGTCCAAAGTTATGTTCTGGACATGGGGACTCTGAAGAGACCCCTGGTGGCATGTCTTGTGGGTTTTGCATGGTTGTCTGAGCTGTGTGCTACTAGTTTAAACAGACAGCTCAGTGCTTTCAGCATGTTAATGCATCTAACAAATACAAGTAGTGATACAGTCAATCTCTCCTCTACTTTGATCCAGGAGAGGTTGACATGTTATTGATGATAGCTCTCAGAGTACATCTAAGGGCCAGCCGTGCTGCTTTATTGCCTATGTCTCTCTTTGTGGGCCTTGACCATATGACTGGACAGTAGTCCAGGTGCGATAAAACTAGGGCCTGTAGGACTTGTTTTGTTGATAGCAATGTGAAGAAAGCAGAGCAGCTTTTTATTACAAACAGACCTCTCCCCATCTTAGCTACCGTTGTGTCAATATGTTTTGACCATGACATTTTATAATCCAGGGTTACACCAAGCAGTTTAGTCACCTCAACTTTCTCAATTTCCACATTGCAAGATTCATTGCAAGATTGAGTTGAGGTTTAGCCAGCTGCCCTGGGGAATGCCCAACTCCACCTTGATTACGTTGGAGAGGCTTCCATTAAAGAACACCCTCTGTGTTCTGTTAGACAGGTAACTTTTGATACATGATATAGCAGAGGATGTAAAGCCATAACACATCTGTTTTTTCAGTAGCAGTCATTTGCCGTATATGTTGAGTACCCTTCCCTATAAGCGTGTTGAAAGTCTGTTGTAATTTGTCCACTGTGAAATAGCATTGTATCTGGTCAAACACCATTTTTTGCTAAAGTTTACTAAGGGTTGGTAGCAGGCTGATTGGTCGGCTGTTTGAGCCAGTAAAGGGTGCTTTGCTATTCTTGGGCAGCGGAATGACTTTAGCTTCCCTCCAGGCCTGAGGGTACACAGGTTCCTGTTGGCTTAGATGTATCTCGTTATACAACCCCCTAACTATTTGTCAATCAGTCTATTACCCAAGCTAATTCCCTGTCAGACACTCAGGTGTCTTCCTAGTGTTGTATGAGAGAGAGAGAGAGACAGAGACAGAGAGAGAGACGCTGGCAGTAAGTGACAGAAAGGATTGAGCTGGAGGCAGTGAGTCTAAACTATGGGAATATGTGTGTGGGAACAAGAATTCATTACACTCATTTGAGATAACAAGTGCTTGTGGTTTTAATTGACTTAATCAACAAATAGAATTAATCAGAGATTTCTAATTAATGGTAATTGATTGAATATCCACTGGGTCACTGTCAGAGTTAAATCCCTGTTTCTGTTCCTTTCAACTGGAGGGCGTCTCGTTTGTCCTTGTCATCGCCATCTTGTCCACATGTATTAAAAATGGACAGACTGAGGATATAAAGGATAGAAGGAGAGCTGTCGATATGTTCTTTTAGAGAACAGCAACAACATTTTGCGACATACACTCTGACCACAATTTCTCCCCTAGTCTTATTGAACCACTGGCTGTAGAAGGGGTTATTTTGAGGTCTCTTTTTATTTTTTATAATGTCATATCATGGAGTAGTACTTCTCTCTGAAAATTATAGTGGATTTTATTAGGGGAAATGTAACCAAAATCTCGTCCTTGAAGGTACCAGTTGTAGGATCTTAATTCGCAGCAAGATAATCCTGCTGCAACAGGATTTGAACGTTTAGTCCATAATGTTGCTTGATCTGTGGTTAGGCTATTAGCTGGCCAAAATGATCCTACATGAAATATGCAATGCTGTTAATTTATCCGTGTGTTAGTGTGGGTTTTCAGTAAATTTATGTCAATCATGAAGCTCATCTGCATTTCCTGCCATGCAGGAAAATTCTCCGCAACAAAAGTGATCAAATTAAGATCATACACCTGTAGTTGTCACTCCCTGATCTGTTTCACCTGTCCTTGTGCTTGTCTCCACCCCCTCCAGGTGTCGCCCATCTTCCCCACTTATCCCCTGGGTATTTATACCTGTGTTTTCTGCCTGTCTGTGCCAGTTCGTCTTGTTTGTTCAAGTCAACCAGCGTTTTGTCTCTGCTCCTGGTCCTCACCCCTGTACCTGCCCGCCTGACCACTTTCCCTGTCCCTGAGCCTGTCTGCTGTCCTGTACCTTTGCTCCACCTCTGGATTACCCACCTGAGCCTGCCTGCTGTCCTGTACCTTGGCCTCTACTCTGGATTATGGACCCCTGCCTGCCTTGACCTGTCGTTTGCCTCCCCCTGTGGTTACAATAAACATTGTTAACTTCACACAGTCTGCACTTGGGTCTTACCTTGATTCCTGATAGTTGTTGCATAGACAGTATGGTTTTAATATCACAGATAGTCAAGTTCTCACAAGTTTTCAGTATGCACTATACCACTGTTTTTAAAACTCATTTAGGCCAGGTTTCCCAGTTCCAGATTAAGCCTAATCCAGGACTAAAAAGCATTCTCAATGGACATTCTCAATTGAAAGAGTTTTTTAGTCCAGGACTAGGCTTAATCTCTGTTTAAATTAAGCAACCAATCCCATGTTGAATGATCAAATTAAGATCCTACACCTCTACTGTAGACCTGCTTTTATGTAAAGAGGATGCATTGAGAGACAGAGATGCGTACTTGGGAGGTCCCCATTTGCCTGTGCCGTGATTACTGTACCTGCTCTAATAGGACTGGGTCTGCAACCTACTACAGATGAATACAGTACACAAGATGGATCATGCCCTGTGATAGAGTCCTGACTCCTGAGGAGGATGTGATGAGCTCTGAATAGCCATCTCTAATAGTCATCTCTAACAGCCTCTAGATTGTGTTTCCAGCTTGACCGGGGCCGCATATTACCAGACAGCTGATCTTAAGATTCCTTTATTAAAAACCATCTGATAGGTGGGCTTGACAGACCAGTTCATTTGAGAGATGGCCGTTTTGGTTTTTGTTGTGGTTTTTGGTTGGGCTTTGTGGTATCTGGATAAGGACAATAGAGCGTCTTGGAGAGAGGCCAGTTTTTTAGCAGCACTGACTGGTAGCCCTTCCCAACGCTCGGCTTGAAACGGACTCATTGTATGGTTCTCTGTCTGCATACAGGGGGAATGCAGACAGCCCACTCCACTGCTCCATGCATTTGGAAAAGCTTTTTAGCAAATATTGGCAGATACCCCTAGCCTCTATGTCAATAAGGCTAGGACTCAATCAGGAGGGGAAATCAGTTTATGAAACGCAGCAATGCAGAAAGAATGAGGCCGAAAGAGTTGTGAGGGTGTTTGAAAATGTTAAAAGCTTGATATTCCAGTGCCCATTTAGCATGATGCTATTGGCCATAGTTGTAGCTTTCTAATCTAATAGTGTGGCGTAGTACTGTAGCTGATATTAATATGAGATGCATTTGCTTGCCTTGACTTACCTGTAGGTACATAAGAACCAGTTTGAGAGAGAAATAAGCAACTTCAGGATCTACTGGTTCCCATTGCAATGAGCCTGTAGTGTGTCTGAGTGTGTATCTACAATATGGCTGTATCTCAAATGGCAACATGCGCCCTGGTCAAAAGTAGAGCACTGTATAGGGAATAGGGTGGCATTGTGGATGTAGTTCATGTGTGTATTTTTCAGTAATCTGTCAGTTGTTGAGGGGCTACTGACTCTCTAAACCCATGGCTATTGTACAGGGTAACTTTATCACTGACAACAACCATCCCCCTTCCTCTCAGAACACAGCCATTGCATTTTGCAATCACATTACCTGTTTAAAAAGACCAGGGAGGGCTGTAAATATATGCTAAAACGGGGTGGAAACTGCTGAGAAAAATCCAATTTAAATGTAATAGTGTTTAATATTTATTGGAAAATGTAAAGAAAATGTAAGGGAATGCTTTGCAGAGCAAGCAGGATTTACATAAATTGTTCTTCCAATGTTTTTGTCCTTTTGCACACAGACAGGAAGGAGCATTGGTTCTCTAGTCACTATGCCATCGCTGCATATTTAAAAAGGGGGTCTTGGCCTGGGCCACACACACACACATTGGTGTTTCACTGTTTAAGAAGGTGTTAGTATGTGTTGTAGTTGTTGCGGTTCCATTACATGGGACATCATACCACCACACGCTGCAGCAGCTAGCGTATTGAAGTAAAAGCAGCCTACAGTGGGGGCTTTGCCCTTTTAATGTTGAATATTTCTCCTCTTTATGGCAGACATAAAAGGGGGTAGGAGCCTGATTTACATGCAATCCTGACAGGGCATATTGTTGTGGAGACCTCATCAGTGGCGTAGGGGGGTAGTCAGGGGTGTAGTGAGGGTAGTCCCTGGTCGCCCCTGAAGTGTGGCTGTGGAGGGAAAAGGAGAGGCTGGGACTGTATCTCAAATGGTACCCTATTCCCTAAACAATGCACTACTTTTGACCAGGGGCTCTGGTCAAAAGTAGTGCACTATATAGGGAATAGGGTACCATTTGAGACACTGCGGGGTCTGGGTTGCATTAAGCCACATTTAAGCAAAACAGCAGCAGTAGTAGGAGCAGTAGGGAAAAGAAGCACGGCTTTAAAGAGAATAATAAAATGCTAATTTTAAAAATCACACATTTGTAGGCTTTACAGAGAGGAAAAATATACGATAGCCATATTCAATTAAGTTCATTAGCAGGTTTTTGGCGGTTAATGGTTTGACAGCTTCGTCTAACTCTTTGAACTATAAAGACTCGTACACACATGCTGGTATTCATGACTTCTTCTCCTGAGTCCCCCACTCCCCACCATGGTGCCAATTAATATGGTTACAAAGGCTACTGTAACTAGTCCTCTTAAAACCTACTGTACACTATGAAATGTGCTCTAAAGGAGTATTCTGAACTTTTTACATTTTTATGTTGACTTTCTCACTTTCTCTTTTTCTCTCTCGCTCTCTCTCTCCCTCTCCGCCTCGCCCCTCTCCTCCTCTCTCACTCTCCTCCCTCTCTCCGCCTCACCCCTCTCCTCCTCTCGCTCTCTCCTCCTCGTCCCTCTCTCCTCTCTCCCTCCCTCTCCATGCCCCTCTCTCTGGCCCCCCCCTCTCTAGTCTCTGTGTCTGGAGGTACGTGGAAGGCGTAAGGGCGTGTCCTCTGTACTGAGGTTGTGCCAGCGGCTGCAGGAGCAGCAGAGTGGTTCAGACTCAGACCAACAGGCCCTGCAGCTTCAGCTGCTCACCGTCAACCTGGAGCGCCGCTGGGAGGCCATCGTCATGCAGGTGCTGCAGTGGCAGACACGCCTCCGCAGGGCCCTGGGGACAGATCAGGTGAGACCTCAGACATGCCTTGCATGGCACCACTTGGTTCAAATACTGTTAAGATACTGACCTGACACAATAGGGGACCTCAATGGTATAAGCAATATAGAGTTTATACGATATATAAGGTACCTCTCAGAGCAGATGAGACCTCAGCCCAGCCTGGATGGCACTACTCGGTTCATGCAAGTCTGACTGTAACGATACCTAGTCCAGGGATGGGTGACTCCAGTCCTCAAGGGACCTTGGGTGTCTGCTGCTTTTCTCACTTAATTGCAGAATTGACCACTTAGATACAGCTGGTCACGTGGATATACTTTGTACACAGGGCGGCAGGTAACCCTAGCGGTTAAGAGCGTTGGGCCAGTAACCGAATGTTCGCTGGTTCGAATCCCCGAGCTGACTAGGTGAAAAATCTGTCGATGTGCCCTTGAGCAAGGCACTTAACCCTAATTGCTCCTGTAAGTTGCTCTGGATAAGAGTGTTTGCTAAATGACTCAAATGTACATTTATATACTATACCTTCCGTTTCAGTCATAAAAGTTCAGTTTATACCCTCTAAAGAAGCCCCAACTCTAGAATGACCTATTTGTGAATTGTATTATTCCTCTCAAAGTGAGCTGTCCAGGATTAAGTTATTTAGGCCAGAGAAATAGAAGATAATGCAGTGCCTGGTAATAATGTAGTGCACTGTAACTATAATGGAGTAATAATAGTGATGTATACGGCAGGGAAAGTGGCTGTGGTACATTTGGATATATGGGCTACGTACCAAATGGCACTCTTTTCCTATAGTGAGCTACTTTTGACCAGGGCCCATAGGAATAGGGTGCCGTTTCCAAGTCAAATCAAACTTTATTCGTCACACGCGCCGAATACAACAAGTGTAGACCTTACCGCGAAATGCTTACTTTTGGTACGCAGCCTTGGATATATGAAAGGAGGGGGAAGGGCGGCTGGTTGGAGATGGTCCCTTCCCATCTGACTGAACCCAGCATTGAACTCACTCCATCAGCAGGTGGTGTCGCCAAATAATCATTGACTGATGTTAATGTGTTAAGTGCGCCATTCTTCCACGAGATATTCCATCATTTGGTATTTTGTTGATGGTGATGGAAAATGCCGTCTCAGGCACTGCTCCAGAATCTTCCATAAGTGGTCAATTGAGTTGAGATCTGGTGACTGAGAAACACACACACACACCCTTTTAAAATCCCCTATGCTCCTATGAGACCCCTCTTTCAAAGACACTGAGATCTCTTCTACTAGCCTTGGTAGCCAAAAGAATGGGCAGCTGGACATTTTTATACATGACCCTAAGCATGATGGGATGTTAATTGCTTAATTAACTCACACCTGTGGTTCACACCTGTGTGGAACCACCTGCTTTCTATATACTTCCCTCATTTACTTAAGTGTTTCCTTTATTTTGGCAGTTACCTGTATGATCTCAAGGCATGCATTCACAATGCAACTCTATAGCCATTGATTACATTCTACACACTACATAGGCTCAATCCCAGCCGTTCTACATTTCTACAGTGTGATATCTGGCAGTGTGAGACTATTCTATACACAGTCCCCATTTTGCTCATGAATGCGTAATGGCACAAGGCTCAGCTCCAAATATTGCAAATAGAGGCTTGTTAAAAAGTGGTTTGAGTAGTACATGAGAAGTTGCTCTGTAAGGTACCGGTGTTTCCATCAGTCTGTTTGTGTAATGTGGAGAACAGATGGAATCGCCGTTAAATCTGTAACTCAGTAGAATGGCCGCCACAACCACCACCTCTTCTATTCTCATGTAGATTAGATGGACATCTTCACACATAGTCCATAGTCTCTCTCTCTGTCCTCTCGTCCGCATTCCTGGAGGACAGCAACGTGCTACTGCGGACCGGGGTAGGGGTTAATCCAGTCAATTCGGGAGGTGAATTGAAGTACATGAATTAAAGTGAATTGAAAAATGCCCTTAGAAAACTATCCCCAAAGAAAATCACCATAGAAACCGAAATGTAACGTTATGAATCACTACCTGACCCCATCCCTGCTGTGATGGAAGCTCCATCCTCAGCTCTGGTACAAAATCCCAATGCAGGCAGGGTTTTTGGGTTGGTTGGTTGTCCACTCTGTTATAACCACTCCAGTGCAACAGGAAGAGAAGACAAATAGCAAAAGCAACTAGAAATCTGACCTTGCAGGCTGAAGTGCAATTTCAGCGGGAGGATGTGTTCAGAATAGGGGAGAAACGTAAAACATATTCGCTGGGTTTGTTTATAAATGAAATAGTGTGCCCAATGATAAAACGGCTGTGGCCACGACAGTCCCTTCTTTAGACACCGGCCCCACACTCTGAGACATTGCAGGCTAGCAGGGCTCGCCTTTTCTAGCGTGTGTGAAAATGAGAACGCTTTTCAACTTGGGTATTTTGAGAGCTCTCCTCTGTTACCATTCCATGTGGCGCGGAGGTGTGTGAAAAATATCATGTTTAAAGGCAATTATTCTCCCGTCAGTAAGGGGATTCTTGTCTTATTAGTTGCTCATAAAGTGCCCAATAAGACAGCCTAGCCTGTGTTCCTTGTGTGCTCCTTGTGTGCTCCTTGTGTGCTCCTGGTGACCATTTAGTTCAATACTATATGTGTGTTATTAAGGTGTGTCATTAATGCTACAGGTGACGGCTTTAGTTCAGATATCTTCTGAGCACTAAGATCATCTTAAAGGGGTAATCTGCAGTACAGACAACAACAAAGCGGACACTGTACCACGTTTTTGGTAAACACTGGCAGAGGGCGGACGAACAATGGTCGTGGTGGAAACTCACCCCTGATTAGTTAGTTAGGTAGTTGCTTGGTGCAGCGTTTAGTCGTGTTGTCTAGGTTAGCTGAGGCAGCTAGCGCAGAGATAATCATTATTTTGATTTGATTAGACTGATTGATTGTTCTCACAACTGAAGGTTTTATCCTGCATTGGCAATCCCAGCTTAGAGTCATTAGGATTTCCCTTATCAGCAAGTAAAGAATAAACAGAAATCTAATAAAAATTCATTACACCGGGTGTGCCACATAGCAAGCGTTAGATTTACCACTTTATTAGATTAATGAGATAAAAATGGCTAATATAAATATGCCCTCTCTCTTATATTAACGAGATGCCAAGCAATTTGTATAATTGTGTCCTCCTTAGCAAAATGTCTGTGTCTAAGCACATTTCAAGACAATGGCACTTTGTTTGAGAGTTGTGCTATGGAATGCATTGCTTTTTAAATACTCTGATTATGTGATTTAGAATCCCGCCTAAAATGTAAAGTACTGTATGCATAATATTTTTCAGAAGATATCATTTGATTTCAGTTATTAATCCAGTATTAAAAAAAACAGGATGTATTTTTTATTGATTTCAGAAGAGAACCTTGTCATTTCAATCATTTTGAACCATTTAATTTGAGCTTCTCCCTTTTATCTCTATGTCTCTCTGAAGGTCCCGGGGAACCTTGTAGAGGCTGGTCTCATGGACCTCCACGGCCCAGCAGAGGACTCCTGGGAGTGGGATGAAATGGACATGACCATCGTGGAGCACATAGAGCCACAGGAATTTGATGACAAACAAAACGCTGATTGTGATTCAGGTCCAGGATCCCCCGGGGCCAGTTTAGACTATGACAAGTCCGAGGCGAGCCTGCATGTTACTCAGCGAGGAATATTCTTGAGCGAATCGTCCAGAGTGATGCCTCTGTCTTCTCAGCGTCCCAGTGTCTATCAGGTGTACAACCTGCATAATGTAGAGCTCTACAGACAGCCTCAATTCCCCTCTGTACACAAGACCTCTTCTCCATCCAAAGCTGGGAGGAAGCAGCCTCTTCTGAAGAGCCTGAGCAAAGACTCCTCCTTCTCATCTGTGGAGTCCTTGCCAGACCTCCTAGGGGGACTGCTCGGCGGGGGGAAGCATGGGGGCCGCGGCGAGTCCGCCCGCAGATCAGAGAGTGAGAGCGGGATAGTCAGCGAGGGCGACACAGAGACCACGGCCAACTCCGAGATCTGTCTGGAAGACCCCAGGAGAGGGGGCAGCACCTCCCTCACACCACCCACAGGAGACAACTCTCCTGGGGAAAAGGACGAAGAGAGGGACAGGGTGTGTGATGAGGACATTGACAGGATCCTGGAGCGGGCCAACAATGTAGCTCTGTATGGGAACTGTGTGGCTGTCACGGCACTGAGAGAGATAGACAGAGACCAAAGTAGATCCAAAGCAGGGAAGAAGAGGAGAGGAGGAGGAGAGGAGGGATGTGGAGAAGGGGAGAACTGGAGGAGACACAGGAGAGAGCCTAATGTGGAGATCCTGATCAACGGACGTGGCTTCTGCCCTGACACCGAGGAAGGTGAGACTCACGATGAGAGGAGAGTGACAGGAGGGAATGGCCGTAGAGACGGAGAGATTCCCCATCTGTCCCAGGGGTCGTCCCTGGAGTCCCTATATGCAGCGGGGGAGCTATTTCCATCCGGCAAAGACACTCTGCAGCGCTCCATGTCTCTAGAGAGCTGGCTGGCCCCGTGTAAGAGCTGGGAGAAGGCAGAGGGAGAGGGAGATGGAGGCAGCCAGGGCAGCCTGAGGGAGCTGGGCCTGGGCATCGGAGCCATGGAGCCCACAGGGGAACTGAGCCGCAGGACTCTAGAGCTCCTCAAACGCCTGGAGAACATCCAGACCCCTCTACACGACCTGAAAATGACACGCAGCATCTCTGACATCACCCTGCTGAGCAGCAACTCCCTGCGCCTCCCGGGGGCCGGATATGGATCTGGGGGGCCCGGGCACGCTGGGCGCCTCTCCGGGGGCCGGGGTGGTCCCCCCTCCTCAGTCAACGAGAGCTCGGCGGCGTCTCTGACGGAGCTGAGCAGCACGGAGGACTCGTCAGTGGGCTCTGAGGACCTGGCTGTGCTTAGGAACCGCTGCTGTCTGCTGGACTCCAATGCCTCCTTCAGGAAGCACAACCACCGGGCCCAGCCGGGAGGTCATCATGGAGGTCACAGGGGTCACGACGAGGCGGACGCCAGCATCAGCATGGTGGTCAACGTGTCGTGCACCTCGGCCTGTACAGATGACGAGGACGACAGTGACCTTCTGTCCAGTTCCACACTGACCCTGACTGAGGAGGAGCTGGGTATCAAGGAGGACGAGGAGGAGGACTCTTCAGTTACCTCTGAGGAGGAGTACACGGAGGGCTCCTTCGCCCTGGGCCTGGAGTACATGAAGAACGAGTTCCACAACTGGATCCAGAAGCCCTCCCGCTCCCAGCAGCAGTCCCAGTCCGGCTCCGGCAGAGACAAGAACCAAGGGGATGACCCTCTAGGGGACGAGCTGCAGTGTGGCACCCTTTCCAGAGATAACACTAGCAGGCCGTCTGTAGGCAACGAGCGCCGCTCCTTCCTGAGCCCCTCGGCGCTGAGGCTGCTTGAGTCACACACCAACAGCATCGTGAAAAAGGAGTGTCTCCAAGGGCGGGACGTGGGGGACACCAACAGGAAGAACGCCACAAGGAGCTACATTAGCCAGTTTGTAGATGACATGGAGAACGGGAACGTGGACAACGCTCATATCAAAGGGAAGGATGAGGACGATGAGCTGTTGAGAGAGGAGGGGAGCCTCTTCACCATGAAAGGGGAGTCCTTCAAAGAATTCTATGTGAACGAGTCATCGATGAATGGAGGGGGGGACCAAAGAGGGGGTATGATCACGTCCACCACGCCGTCTTCATGTGAGACGCTGTCCCAGCTCCAGGCCAAAGAGTCATCTCTGGAGGGCCAGCTCCGAGGGGAGATCCCCTGCCACAGCTCCAGCCACCCTTCCCCCTCTCTCTCTCCCCTGGAGGACTGCCGGGGGTCCCACCAACACCACATCCTGCAGAGACCACCACACTCTGGGAACAACAGCCAGGAGAACCTCTTCTCCTCCTTCCTCAGTGATGTCCACACCCAGCAGAGCAGGCGAGAGGCCGGCTCCAACCTCGGCCCAGACCCCAACTCAGACCGCCCCTGCTGCAGCCACCCCCACCCCCAGCCTCCCCCACGCAAGGACCAGAAGAGCCAGGAGAACGTGCACAACTTTGTGATGGAGATCATTGACATGGCTTCTGTGGTTCTGAAGAACAAGGAGAGCCAGGCGGAAGACCAAGAGAGACCTGGACAGACTGGAGCCCAGATCAGGGACAAAGTCCTGGAGCACTCCCACCGGCCCATTCACCTCCGCAAGGGAGACTTTTACTCCTATCTGTCCCTCTCCTCCCACGACTCAGACTGTGGAGAGGTCAGCGTCTGCTTAGACAGCAAAAGCACCACCCCCTTACTGTCGACTACCCCAGACATCCGGGACGAGGAGATACTGTTCGAGGCCTGCACTGAGGAAGTGTACCTGGGACCTCCTCTCTGCTACAGCATGGCCATCACCAAGAGGCCCAGGAGGCACAGTCCCAAACTAATGGACTACTATTCCTCCTCTCCCTCTGCCCAGAGTCAGAGCCAAGCACCTCTGCCTGCATGCAATGAATACCAAAAAGCACATGGTATTTCTCCTGGAAGTATAGCTGAGAGCCAGCTACAGTGCCATAATGAGGCTTCTTATCTTAATCCGTTACCATGTGAAACCCTGATAGACACTGTTGAATGTTTTGCAGATACTAAAATGCTTGAATCCAATATTTCCCCTGTAATGACTAAGATAAGAGTCTCTTGCTCCAGTACAAATCCTTTAAAAGAGGAAGGCAGCCTCTGTATTAATCCTAAAATTAACTGTCCCCCGATAAGAAAGTGTGATAGAGATGAAAAAGGGCCTTCTTCACAGTGGATGAAACAGAAGAGTGCCAGGAAAGGCCACAGCTCTCTTCAGGAAGTCAAGTCAACTCATAAACAGCAACAGGTGAGTTTAGACATTATACCCACCCTTCTATCTCGCGGTAATGGGACTGGCGTGCATTTCAGTCTGTATGTATTCATATCTGGGACTACATATTGAAGAGGTATTTTTATTCACACCTTCGTTCATCCCCCGCTCCGTCCTCCGCCTCTTCTTCCCCTGAAGTGTCGATGTAAGAGGGATTTGCTTAGAATCCTCCGGTTAAGAATGTTAAGGTCTACGGAACAGAATAATCATAATCAGTCAGATTATATTTTGATTCATAAGCAAGAATTCCTGGCGAAGAATCATTACTTAATTTCATGACTGAATTAGCATGTGTTTGTGTTCTTTTAAGCGGTTTCTCTATTTCATATGCTAAGTTGCCAGGGCTCTGGCTGCTCTCTTCAGAAACCTGATGCCTGGCCTTCTACCGCACCATTCTTTGTCTGTGTCAATTGTTGAATAATGAAGTGATTACCTTGTAAACTGCCGTCATTATAAAAACATCCAACAAAGGAAGCTAAAAGGTGGGGTAGTTTGGGCTGGTGTAGACATAATGATTCTTCTACAGGCAGGAAATGTAATTGTTACACTGATCTTTACAAACAGATTCTTCAAATCTATTTTTTTTTGTCACATGCGCCGAATACAACAGATGTAGACCTTACCATGAGATGCTTACTTACAAGCCCTTAACCAACAATTAATTTAAAGAAATAGAGGCTAAAAATAACGAGGCTATATGCAGGGGGTACCGGTACCGTGTCAATGTGCGGGGATACAGGTTAGTTGAGGTCATTTGTACATGTAGGTAGGGTTAAAGTGACTATGCATAGATAATAAACAGCGAGTAGCAGCAGTGTAAAAACAAAGGGGGGGGGGGCGGGGACAATGTAAATAGTCTGGTTGGCCATTTGATTAATTGTTCAGCAGTCTAGAAGATGTTAAGGAGCCTTTTGGACCTACAGTGGCAAGAAAAGGTATATGAACCCTTTGGAAATTCATGGCTTTCTGCATAAAATTGTAATAAAATTTGATCTGATCTTCATCTAGGTCACAACAATAGACAAACACTGCTTAAACTGATAACACACAAACAGTTATACGTTTTCATGTATCGATTGAACACATTGTGTAAACATTCACAGTGCAGGGTGGGGAAAGTATGTGAGCCCTTGGATTGAATAACTGGTTATTGCTGCCTCCTTTGGCAGCAATAACGTCAACCAAACGTTTTCTGCAGTTGCGGATCAAACCTGCACAACGGTCAAGAGGAATTTTGGACCATTCCTCTTTACAAAACTGTCTCAGTTCAGCAATATTCTTGGGATGTCTGGTGTGAACTGCTCTCTTGAGGTCATGCCACAGCATCTCAATCTGGTTGAGGTCAGGATTCTGACTGGGCCACTCCAGAAGGTGTATTATCTTCTGTTGTTGTTGTGTTTGGGGTCGTTGTCCTGCTGCATCATCCAACTTCTGTTGAGCTTCAATTGGCAGACAGATAGCCTAACATTCTCCTGCAAAATGTCTTGATAAACTTGGGAATTGATTTTTCCGTTAATGATAGCAAGCTGTCCTGGCCCTGAGGCAAGGAAGCAGCCTCAAACCATGATGCTCCCTCCACCATACTTTACAGTAGGGATGAGGTTTTGATGTTGGTGTGCTGTGCATAGTGTTGTGTGGTCCTTCCAAACAACTCAACTGTAGTTTTGTCTGTCCACAGAATATTTTGCCAGTAGCGCTGTGGAACATCCAGGTGCACTTTTGCAAACTTCAGACGTGCAGAAATGTTTTTTTTGGACAGCAGTGGCTTCTTCCGTGGTGTCCTCCCATGAACACCATTCTTGTTTAGTGTTTTTTACGTATTCTAGTCTCGTCAACAGAGATGTTAGCATGTTCCAGAGATTTCTGTAAGTCTTTAGCTGACACTCTAGGATTCTTCTTAACCTCATTGAGCATTCTGCGCTGTACTCTTGCAGTCATCTTTGCAGGACGGCCACTCCTAGGGAGAGTAGCAGCAGTGCTGAACTTTCTCCATTTAAAGACAATTTGTCTTACCGTGGACTGATGAACATCAAGGCTTTTAGAGATACTTTTGTATCCCTTTCCAGCTTTATGCAAGTCAACAATTCTTAATCTTAGGTCTTCTGAGATCTCTTTTGTTCGAGGCATGATTCACATCAGGCAATGCTTCTTGTGAATAGCAAACTCAAATTTTGTGAGTGTTTTTTATAGGGCAAGGCAGCTCTAACCAATATCTCCAATCTCGTCTCATTGATTGGACTCCAGGTTAGCTGACTCCTGACTCCAATTAGCTTTTGGAGAAGTCATTAGCCTAAGGGGTCACATACTTTTTCCAACCTACACTGTGAATGTTTAAATGATGTATTCAATATAGACAAAAAAATACAATAATTTGTGTGTTATTAGTTTAAGCACACTATGTTTGTCTATTGTTGTGACTTAGATGAAGATCAGATCAAATTTGATTCCCAATTTATGCAGAAATCTAGGTAATTCCAAACGGTTCATATACTTTTTCTTGCCACTGTAGACTTGGCGCTCCGGTACCACGTGCCATGCGGTAGCAGAGAGTCTATGACTTCGGTGACTGTAGTCTTTGACAATTTTTGGTGCCTTCCTCTGACTCCGCCTAGTATATACTGTAGATCCTGGATGGCAGGAAGCTTGGCCACTACAGCCCGTCGATGTTAATGGGGGCCGGTTCAACCCTCCTTTTCCTGTAGTCCACGATCAGCTATTTTGTCTTGCTCACATTGAGGGAGAGGTTGTTGTCCTGGCACCACACTGCCAGGTCTCTGACCTCCTCCCTATAGGCTGTCTCATCGTTGTCGGTGATTAGGCCTACCACTGTTGTGTCGTCAGCAAACTTAATGATGGTGTTGGAGTCGTGCTTGGCCACGCAGTCGTGGGTGAACAGGGAGAACAGGAGGGGACTGAGCACGCGTGGCAGATGGGTTGTTGCCTACCCTTACCACCCGGGGGCGGCCCGTCAGGAAGTCCAGGATCCAGTTGCAGAGGGAGTCCTTAGCTTAGTGATGAGCTTTGTGGGCACTATGATGTTGAACGCTGAGCTGTAGTCAATGAACATCATTCTCACATAGGTGTTCCTTTTGTCCAGGTGGGAAAGGGCTGTGTGGAGTGCGATTGAGATTGCGTCATCTGTGGATCTGTTGGGGTGGAATGCGAATTGGAGTGAGTCTAGGGTTTCTGGGATGATGGTGTTGATGTGAGCCATGACCAGCCTTTCAAAGCTCTTCATGGCTACCGACGTGAGTGCTATGGAGCGGTAGTCATTTTGGCAGGTTACCTTCTCTTTCTTGGGCACATGGACTATGGTGTTCTGCTTGAAACGTAGGTATTACAGACTCGGTCAGGGAGATGTTGAAAATGTCAGTGAAGACACTTGCCAGTTGGTCCGCACATGCTCTGAGTACATGTTCTGGTAATCCGTCTGGCCCCGCGAGCTTGTAAATGTTGACCTGTTTAAGGGTCTTGCTCACATTTTTTTATTTTTTATTTAACCTTTATTTAACCAGGTAGGCCAGTTGAGAACAAGTTCTGCAACCTGGCCAAGATAAAGCAAAGCAGTGTGACAAAAACAACAACGCAGAGTTACACATGGGATAAACAAACGTACAGTCAATATCACAAAAGAAAATCTGTATACAGTGTGTGCAAATGAAGTAAGGAGGTAAGGCAATACATAGGCCATAGTGGCGAAGTGATTACAATTTAACAATTGACACTGGAGTGATAGATGTGCAGATGAGGATGTGCATGTAGAAATACTGGTGTGCAAAAGAGCAGAAAAAAACAAAAAACAAATATGAGGTAGGTAGTTGGTTGGATGGGCTATTTACAGATGGGCTGTGTACAGGTGCAGTGATCAGTAAGCTGCTCTGACAGCCGATGCTTGAAGTTAGTGAGGGAGATACAAGTCTCCAACTTCAGTGATTTTTGAAATTCGTTCCAGTCATTGGCAGCAGAGAACTGGAAGGAAAGGCAGCCAAAGGAGTTGTTGGCTTTGGGGATGACCAGTGAGATATACATGCTGGAGCGCGTGCTACGGGTGGGTGTTGCTATGGTGACCGTGAGCTGAGATAAGGCGCAGCTTTACCTAGCAAAGACTTATAGATGACCGGGAGTCAGTGGGTTTGGCAACGAATATGTAGAGAGGACCAGCCAACGAGAGCATATAGGTCGCAATGTTGGGTAGTATATGGGGCTTTGGTGACAAAACGGATGGCACTGTGATAGACTGCAACTAATTTGCTGAGTAGAGTGTTGGAGGCTATTTTGTAAATGACATCGCCGAAGTCAAGGATCGGCAGAATAGTCAGTTGTACGAGGGTATGTTTGGCAGCATGAGTGAAGGAGGCTTTGTTGTGAAATAGGAAGCCGATTCTAGATTTAATTTTGGATTGGAGATGCTTAATATGAGTCTGGAAGGAGAGTTTACAGTCTAGAGAGACACCGAGGTATTTATAGTTGTCCACATATTCTAAGTCAGAACCGTCCAGAGTAGTGATGCTAGGCGGGCGGGCGGGTGCGGGCAGCGATCGGTTGAAGAGCATGCATTTAGTTTTACTAGCGTTTAAGAACAGTTGGAGGCCACGGAAGAAGTGTTGTATGGAAGGGCCAGATGTATACTGAATGGTGTCGTCTGAGTAGAGGTGGATCAAAGAATCACCCGCAGCAAGAGCGACATCATTGATACATACAGAGAAAATAGTCGGCCCGAGAATTGAACCCTGTGGCACCCCCATAGAGACTGGCAGAGGTCCGGACAACAAGCCCTCCGATTTGACACACTGAACTCTATCAGCGAAGTAGTTGGTGAACCAGGCGAGGCAGTCATTAGAGAAACCAAGGCTGTTGAGTCTGCCGATAAGAATATGGTGATTGACAGAGTCAAAAGCCTTGGCCAGGTCGATGAAGACGGCTGCACAGTACTGTTTTTTATCGATGGTGGTTATGCTATCGTTTAGGACCTTGAGCGTGGCTGAGGTGCACCCGTGATAAACTCGGAAACCGGATTGCATAGCGGAGAAAGTACGGTGGGATTCGAGACGATCGGTAATCTGTTTGTTCACTTGGCTTTTATAGACTTTTGAAGACTTGGGCCAGTTGCTGCGGGGGGTGCAGAGCTGTTGGCCAGGGTTGGGGTAGCCAGGTGGAAAGCGTGGCCAACTGTAGAGAAATGCTTGTTGAAATTCTCGATTATCATGGATTTATCGGTGGTGACAGTGTTTCCTAGCCTCAGTGCAGTGGGCAGCTGAGAGGAGGTGCTCTTATTCTCCATGGACTTTACAGTGTCCCAGAACATTTTGGAATTAGTGCTGCACAGGATGCAAATTTCTGTTTGAAAAAGCTAGCCTTTGCTTTCCTAACTGACTGTGTATATTGGTTAATGACTTCGCTGAAAAGTTGCATGTCGCGGGGACTATTCGAAGCTAGTGCAGTGCGCCACAGGATGTTTTTGTGCTGGACAAGGGCAGTCAAGTCTGGAGGGGGCTATATCTGTTCTTAGTTCAACATTTTTTGAAAGGGGCATGCTTATTTAAGATCAAATCAAATCAAATGTATTTATAAAGCCCTTACATCAGCTGATATCTCAAAGTGCTGTACAGAAACCCAGCCTAAAACCCCAAACAGCAAGCAATACAGGTGTAGAAGCACGGTGGCTAGGAAAAACTCCCTATAAAGGCCAGAACCTAGGAAGAATCCTAGAGAGGAACCAGGCTATGAGGGGTGGCCAGTCCTCTTCCGGCTGTGCCAGGTGGAGATTATAACAGAACATGGCCAAGATGTTCAAATGTTCATAGATGAATTAATAATAATCACAGTCGTTGTCGAGGGTGCAACAGGTCAGCAAATCAGGAGTAAATGTCAGTTGGCTTTTCATATCCGATCATTCAGGGTATCTCTACCGCTCCTGCTGTCTCTAGAGTGTTGAAAACAGCAGGTCTGGGACAGGTAGCACGTCCGGTGAACAGGTCAGGGTTCCATAGCCACAGGCAGAACAGTTGAAACTGGAGCAGCAGCACAGCCAGGTGGACTGGGGACGGCAAGGAGTCATCAGGCCAGGTAGTCCTGAGGCATGGTCCTAGGGCTCAGGTCCTCCGAGAGAGAGAAAGAAAGAAAGAAAGAAAGAAAGAAAGAAAGAAAGAAAGAAAGAAAGAGGGAGGGAGGGAGGGAGGGAGGGAGGGAGGGAGGGAGGGAGGGAGGGAGGGAGGGAGGGAGGGAGGGAGGGAGGGAGAGAATTAGAGAGAGCATACTTAAATTCACACAGGACACCTGATAAGACAGGAGAAATATTCCAGATATAACAGACTGACCCTAGCCCCCCGACACATAAACTACTACAGCATAAATACTGGAGGCTGAGACAGGAGGGGTCGGGAGACACTGTGGCCCCATCCGACGATACCCCCGGACCCGGCCAGGATATAACCCCACCCACTTTGCCAAAGCACAGCCCCCACACCACTAGAGGGATATCTCCAACCACCAACTTACCATCCTGAGACAAGGCCGAGTATAGCCCACGAAGATCTCCCCCACGGCACAACCCAAGGGGGGGGCACCAACCCGGACAGGAAGATCACGTCAGTGACTCAACCCACTCAAGTGACGCACCCCTCCTAGGGATGGCATGGAAGAGCACCAGTAAGCCAGTGACTCAGCTCCTGTAATAGGGTTAGAGGCAGAGAATCCCAGTGGAGTGAGGGGAACCGGCCAGGCAGAGACAGCAAGGGCGGTTCGTTGCTCCAGTGCCTTTCCGTTCACCTTCATACTCCTGGGCCAGACTACACTCAATCATATGACCTACTGAAGAGATGAGTCTTCAATAAAGACTTAAAGGTTGAGACTGAGTTCTCGTCTCTCACATGGGTAGGCAGACCATTCCATAAAAATGGAGCTCTATAGGAGAAAGCCCTGCCTCCAGCTGTTTGCTTAGAAATTCTAGGGACAGTTAGGAGGCCTGCGTCTTATGACTGTAGTGTACGTGTAGGTATGGTGAGGAAGGTGATATGAGGAAGGCACTTTTGAAGAACAACCAGGCACCTTCTACTGACGGGAGGAGGTCAATATCCTTCCAGGATACCAGAGCCAGATCGATTAGAAAGG
Source organism: Salvelinus namaycush (assembly GCF_016432855.1). Classification (NCBI taxonomy): domain Eukaryota; kingdom Metazoa; phylum Chordata; class Actinopteri; order Salmoniformes; family Salmonidae; genus Salvelinus; species Salvelinus namaycush. The sequence goes on from NC_052321.1 coordinate 32,289,328, forward strand.
CCTGCTCGCAGGAGTGTTTTAGGGAGCGTTTGACAGTGATGAGGGGTGGTCGCTGAGATCCTGGTTGAAAACAGCTGAGGTGTGTTTAGAGGGCAAGTTGGTCAGGAGGATATCTATGAGGGTGCCCATGTTTACGGATTTGGGGTTGTACCTGGTAGGTTCCTTGATAGCTTGTTTGAGATTGAGGGCATCTAGCTTAGATTGTAGGATGGCCGGGGTGTTAAGCATATCCCAGTTTAGGTCACCTAAAAGTACGACCTCTGACGATAGATGGGGGGCAATCAATTCACATATGGTGTCCAGGGCACAGCTGGGAGCTGAGGGAGGTCTATAACAAGCGGCAACAGCAAGAGACTTATTTCTGGAGAGATGGATTTTTAAAGTAGTAGCTCGAACTGTTTGGGCATAGACTTGGATAGTAGGACAGAACTCTGCAGGCTATCTCTACAGTAGATTGCTACTCCGCCCCCTTTAGCAGTTCTATCTTGACGGAAAATGTTGTAATTGGGGATGGACATTTCAGAATTTTTGGTGGCCTTCCTAAGCCAGGATTCAGACACGGCTAGGACATCAGGGTAGGCGGAGTGTGCTAAAGCAGTGAATAAAGCAAACTTAGGGAGGAGGCTTCTGATGTTAACATGCATGAACCCAAGGCTTTTCCGGTTACAGAAGTCAACAAATGAGAGCCGCTTGGGGACACACAGGGCCTGGGTTAATCTCTACATCACCAGAGGAACAGAGGAGGAGTAGGATAAGGGTACGGCTAAAGGCTTTAAGAACTGGTCGTCTAGTGCGTTCGGAACAGAGAGTAAAAGGAGCAGACTTCTGGGCGTGGTAGGATAGATTCAGGGCATAATGCACAAACAAGGGCATGGTAGGGTGCAAGTACAGTGGAAGTAAACCTAGGCATTGAGTGACGATGAGTGAGGCTCCATCTCTGGAAGCGCCAGTTAAGCTAGGTGCGATGTCCGCATGTGTGGGGTTGGGGCAAGGGAGCTAACCGAGGCATGTAGAGCGGGACTAGGGGCTCCGCAGTAAAACAAAACAATGAGAGCTACCTTAAACAACAGTATACAAGGCATATTGACATTAGAGGGAGGCATAAAGCAATCACAGGTGTTGATTGGGAGGGCTAAGACAACAACGGGTAAACAGCTAAGACAACAACAAAGGGTAAATGGTGATGAATGGGCAGAGATTTTCAGTTAGCTACACACAGGGCCTGAGTTCGAGGCTGGGGCCGACAGATAAACAAAATGAAGTACCGTGTTAATGAACAGTCCAATAAGCATCAGCTGTGTAGCCGAGTGATCATTGGATCCATTTAGCAGCAATGGACAAAACAGGCTGGGCGAATGGGAGTCACGTCACTTAGAGAGCCGGGGCTAGTAGCTGGGTCCTCACGACATCAACGACGCAGAGGTCGGTTGAGAGCACATCGGCCGAAACACGTCAGCAGACCAGTCGTGATGGATGGGCGGGGCTCCGTGTCGACAAAGGGTCCAGGCCAATTGGCAAGAGAGGTATTGTAGTTGGTGTACTTCGTTTTGCTAGCCGGGGGAATGGGCCTAGCTCGAGGCTAACTGGTGCTTGCTTCTGGACAAGGGTGTTAGCCACGATAGCCACTCGGTAGCAGCTAGTTAGCTGCGATGATCCGGTGTAATGGTCCAGAGCTTGCGGCAGGAATCCGGTGATGTAGTGGGGGAAAAAAGCAGTTCGATATGCAAGGGGCTGATATCGCGCTGTGCAGACTGGCAGATATTATCCGGGCTATCCGGGCTAAAGCGGCTGGTGTCTGTGCTAAAGGTAAAGACTGCTAGCAGTAGTTAACAATGACTAAATAACTAGAAGCTATGGAGAGCGTGATCACACAGTCATCCGGAACAGCTGGTGTTCTCATGCATGCTTCAGTGTTGCTTGCCTCGAAGCGAGCATAAAAGGCATTTAGCTCGTCTGGTAGGCTTGCGTCACTGGGCAGTTTGCGGCTGGGTTTCCCTCTGTAGTCCGTAATAGTTGCAAGCCCTGCCATATCTGATGTGTCAGAGCCGGTGTAGTAGGATTCAATCTTAGTCCTGTATTGACGCTTTGCCTGTTTGATGGTTCGTCTGAGGGCATAGCGGGATTTCTTATAAGCGTCCGGATTAGTGTCCCACTCCTTGAAAGTGGATGTTGCCTGTAATCCATGGCTTCTGGTTGGGATAAGTCACTGGGGGGACAACGTCATCGATGCACTTATTGATGAAGCCGGTGACTGAGGTGGTATACTCCTCAATGCCATAGGATGAATCCCGGAACATATTTCAGTCTGTGCTAACAAAACAGTCTTGTAGCGTAGCATCCGCGTCATCTGACCACTTCCGTATTGAGCGAGTCACTGGTACATTTACATTTAAGTCATTTTCACTGGTACTTCCTGCTTCAGTTTTTGCTTGTAACCAGGAATCAGGACGATATAATTATGGTCAGATTTACCAAATGGAGGGCGAGGGAGAGCTTTGTATGCATCTATGTGTGTGGAGTACAGGTGGTCTAGAGTTTTTTTTCACCTTTGGTTGCACATGTGACATGCTGGTAGAAATTAGGTAAAACGGATTTAAGTTTGCCTGCATTAAAGTCACTGGCCACTAGGTGCGCCACTTCTGGGTGGGCATTTTCTTGTTTGCTTATGGCCTTATACAGCTCATTGAGGTGGAAAATATACAATTACGAATAATATAGACAAGAACTCTCTTGGTAGATCGTGTGGTCTACAGCTTATCATATTTTCAAAGCTATTAAGGCAATTCTCAATAAAAAGTATTTAAAGGAGAGGGGAATTGTTTTCCATTCGTTAGTGTGGTTTGTAGTTATTTACCCTAACCCTATGTTATTTCCTCATCTCTGTTTGCTATGCTCTGTAACTAAAAGATGAGTGGATTATAAAATACTACAGAAAATATAACACCACCAACAATTCAATTCTAATGTGTTTTGATGTATTTTCTCTCCAACCCTCTCCCTCTCTTTCACCCCCTCCCTCTCTCCGCATCTCTCTATCTCTTTCCCTCTCTCTATCGCCCGCACCCACATATCTCTCTCCCTCTCCATCCTCTCTCTCTCCTCTCCTCAGTCTCCAAGGTCAGGCGAAGGTTGTGGGGAGGTCGGGGGCCGGGGCCCCCAGGGTAGTGGCCCTGTCTCTGACGGCTCATCTGCCTCAAAGACTGGAACCGCCAGGCCCCAGGTCAGGGTACGTATGATGAGCACCGCCACACGCACACACACACTCTCACACGCCCATGCATGCATGCTTGCCCACATAGACACACACACACACACACACACACACACACGAACGGACCCCCTTGGGCTGTGTACTCTACCTGGGAAAATGGCTAAAGGGGTTTCTCCCTGTGATCGTAGCGTTGCATTGCAAACAACACATTTTCCACCTCATTCCATTCTGCAAGTAAGCACATTTAAAAGAAGATTTGCCATTAATTCAAAAGGTGAACTAGTACTCTATTTCTTTTCACCCGTCTCTGCACTAAATGTTCTATGATAGGACATAAAAGCTTATTTTTGGCATTCAGGACTCAAATGCCTCAGTCTAGTAGTCAGACAATGTTATGATTCAAATGACAGGAACTCTAATCTCCACGTGGTGGCACCTTTACCAGCAAATTGGTTGGAAAAGTAGCTATTATCTAACAAGGGATATATATATATATATATTGGCTGGGGTTAGCCGTTACAAAATGCCCTTTCCTCACTCTCTTTCATGGCCTCATCAGAAAGTGCTGGAAGAATGAGAGCCTTTGCTTGGGTAGTCAGTCATCCTCCCTTATGAAATACGTATTTCACAAAGATGAAGAATACATCAATGACTTCACAGTTTCATTCCATTCCCTTCTGGGAGTCTCTGAGCAAGTTCACATGTACACATTCACATGTTCACAGCACGCATTTAACCTTACCCACGATTATTTTAATACAGTATATATTTATTTTCCACATTTAGCCTTACTCAACTAGAAGTCAGTCACCACAAAGGCAACTCACCTCAGAACTATATATATTCATGGCTCTGTATCCCTCCCGTGGTATGAACAAACTGTTACTGAAGGGAGAGTTGCATTTAGTGATGTAGTGATGTCATCCCCAAATAGGCACCCCTGGGGCTAAACACTCTGCTGTCTCCCCTCTGTGAGTCCCCCCCTGTCCCACCCCTCTCCCCCGCTGTCCCCATGCTGTCCCATGCCAGCCCTCAGGGCAGGACACGTGAGCCCCAGCCGAGCCCCGGTAGTCTGTACACACACACACACTCACACACCGCTGCCGCAGGTGAGCCAGTCATGTCCCCATGTGAGTCCCAGCCTCAGAGAGCACAGAAAACTACACACAGTAGTCAGATACACAGCTGTATCCGTAGCACCGCCTCGTCTGGCCCACTTGATCAGCCCTGCTTCACGCCACAACACTTTAAAAGGGGAACAGGCGCAATAAGGCCAATGATGAATACAGACTATGAAGCACCGCTAGATGAATCAGTGGTCTGTGGTTTAGAGACTAATGTAACTAGTAGTTTTGTTGTCTATACTGCAGAGGTATTGTGTCACAGCGTTGTTTGTTGAAATACTGTATGTACATTGAGGACAAATGTTTCAAATACTCACCCTTCATATTGTGTTTTTGAGAATATGTGACGTTGCATTGTAACATCACTGGCAGTGTTTTTGTGAGCTGGTCACTACAAAATTAAGGGGAATTTTTGAAAGGTTAAAATAGGTATAGAACAGTAGTGTGTTATGATAACTTACTAATTCACTGACATTGGAACGGATTGTTGTGTTCTTTTGTTTCCAGAGACTATCAGGGAGTGTTTCCACAGCCACCTCCAAAACCCAGCTGTGAGAGAGGAGTGAAGTGCCTGTGTGCAGTGTCCATCCTGGTGGTCTGTGGCCTGGGCTCTCTCCCCTGGTCCCCCTGTTCCCCTGGTGCATGGCTCTGCCCAGACTGCTCTCCAGCTTCCTCCTCTTCCTCCTGGCTGCTGTAACGCTGACCCCTGACCTTTGACCCCCACCGTCCTTTGCTCCTCCAATCCTGTCCCAGACTGGAACTGAGCTACCTCACTGCTCTGCCGACCACCATGCAAACCCCACGTCCATTTCTCACCAAACACACACACACACACACACACACACACACACACACACACACACACACACACACACACACACACACACACACACACACACACACACACTTATTCCGCCAGTTTGCATGGCATTTCTCACTATCTCACCGGTACTGTACAACCAGCTGCAGATGTTATAAGCCCAGGGCACAAGTTTTCCTTGTTTGCTGCATCAGAACAAAGTAATGGGTCAAATTTGAAGAGGACACATGGAGTGGAGGGATCCTATGAGAACAGCACTGCTGAGAGTTCCACGGAGTTCTGAGACTTCCAGCTCCATGACAACGTGTGTTAAGAAAGAGAGAGAAGAGAGTGATTGTGTTGTCGCTCAACTGATGAAGGAAATGGAAGTTGGACCGATGTCATAATGAAAGGCAAAAGCAAGTAGATCTATCTATGCAACACGGCCCAGGTTGGAAACAGCTGAACAGTGTTGTGTAGTATAAGATTGATGACGACTGTTGACTTAAATTCAGTATCTATCTACCATTTCCTTTTTTTTTATTCCTAAGACATAGAGGAACGGTACGAGGGAAGGTTTTAAACGTAAAAAACGTGTGCCTTGCTATTGTTGTTTCTTATACCTTTTGTTAAAACACTGCTTACCCAGTTAGGTGTTCAAAAGATGTAGAGAAAGAAAAAAAGGACAACCGGCAAGGTTGAAACAGGCATCTGTTTCTATGTATACGATCTCCGACCTTGACGTATAATGATGGTGTACATGCTTTGTGTTTAGTGTAAAACTGTACGCGTTCTGTGATGTGGAATATTATGGGCCTTAAAGTGCTAGACTGCATGGTTAATACATATACAAACATGTTGAGAAATAAACGTTATTCATTGGAAACCATTGGATTACATGCCTGTTCTGTATGTGATTCACCTTAAACACGTACAAGCACCTTTCAGCGTTGATCATTTCTCCTCTTCACACTTCAAACGCAAAAGTGGAACAGTAAATGCGAAATAAGGAAGGTGTGTCTGGGTCTAGGTCATCATTGGGGATTCGAGGAGTTAGTACTATGGAAAGCAGGTGATTGACAAGACTGATTGAGGTTATATGAAAACAGATGTTTAGGGATGTCATTGAATGTTAACTACAAAGAAAACTACATAAAGTGTATGCCAGCATCCTAAATGGAACCCTATACCCTATATAGTGCACTACCTTTGACCATAGCCCTATGGGGCCTGGTCAAAAGTAGTGTACTATAGGGAATATGGACACACTGTATGTTAGCAAGCGTATAGGCAATACATTGACCACGGTGCGAGTGTGGCCTGCCACGCAGACACAGACATTAGCATGAGTAATTGGTTGTTTACAGGAGGTGTTGATGATCCTGAAGACGATAGGACAGGAGAAATTATCCTCTGGGCCCATCAGCCAATCAGCTGCGGAGGTACATCCCCGACGCGCTTATACACACACACACACACACACACACACACACTGCTCAACAACCAATCAACTTTTCCCTGATTGCTTATACTAGCCTTGATGACAAACCCTTTACTGTAATCGTCTATTTGGTCTCATGGAAGATGTTAGTTTGTTGATGAGTGTGTTCCTACATCAGATTAAATCAGACAGAAAAAGGGAATAGTATTCATTGTTTATAAAATGACTATGTATGTGAATATTAGGTAAAACAACCGTTTCCTCAGCCATCAGTTGCCATGTTACAGGCTCTTGATCGAGCAAAGTGCAGAATACAGAATAAAAACACTGCATGTTATATCACATTATGAGGTATTTGATTACTGTTGCTTTCCTTGTACTTCTATCTTATTAATAGGAAAGTTGCCAAACAGTTTTTTATTCTCATTGTTGCTGAAGGGTTTAGACTTGACTGATAGGATTAATAAATTAGAATGGAAATGCATTCCTACACTGTCCTCAAAGAAACATAATGTGGTAGAAAAAAAGAAAAGAAATGTGCCTTTTTGCAATTATCAAGATATTTTTGTAAGAAATGGAAATAACTTTAAAGGGAATAAAGGTCATGTGTATCGAACCATTGTGGCTTTGCAATTACCACCAGTCAAAATGTTGATTTGGGGTCTTTGCTTAAGCATGGATGGCAAAATGAATAAGATGGCTGGCTACTCTTTGTTGAAAAGATCACACATGATTACGCCACATCAAAAAGACAAGAAGGGAAATCATTTTTCTGTGTAGAAAGTTAGGAAAGGGAGGGATGAAAGAGTCCTGTTATTTAAATGTCACAAACTTGGGGGAATGTTTCGGGGCGTGGTTGTTCTGTGCGTCAAGTTTTTTCTCTAATGAACTTAGGATAGTAATGAGTCAAGGCAAAGGTTTTACATTGCAGTCTGATGTAAAACCTTCAAGTATTTTAGTAGCATTCAATAAGTGTCCGTCATCGTTGATGGCCTTGTGTGCTTTTGAGAGCTTTCACGGTCTTCCGTTCATTTCCAGAGATGGATAGAATAATTTCCTCATCATCAAAATGCCAATGTACTTTAATCTGGAAAAGGAAAAGAAAATGGGGGTACGAATTGAAAACAGATTCGCTTAAGCTTGTGTGCTACATTATAGGCATATGTATAGCGAGGCTATTAGAGACTCCCACGTTGTTCACTATGACAATCAATGTGAGCGATGACAAGCCTATACATTGGCACACACACACAAAATAACAAAATGTGCCATGTCAAAGTCATATGCTGAACAAAAGTTGAACAATTGGAAAAGAGCTGTGAAAAGAATGTTAAAGTGGGCAAAACAAAAGACAACCAGGTGTGAGTTGATCATTGTGGTATGCAGTGGCAGACATCAGCTGTGTGTGTGTGTGTGTGTGTGTGTGTGTGTGTGTGTGTGTGTGTGTGTGTGTGTGTGTGTGTGTGTGTGTGTGTGTGTGTGTGTGTGTGTGTGTGTGTGAGGGTGCGGGCGATGACAGGGGTGCTGGCCCCATCAGTGGACCAGGGATTGTGCTGAGTGTGTTCATGTAATTTGAGAGGTTTAGGTGATTGCATTTCAGACATGTCATCAAACCGCATTAAGAAACAATTTGATATGGAATCACATAGGAGTCTGAAAGGGCAGTGCGGGAGCTTATAATCGAGGATAAATAAAAGCAAGGATGTCATCTCCACTTGGACATTCCGATCAATCATTAGCATATTGAAAGTATTTTTTCCTGAATGTCCCATCTGTAATTCCTCACAACAGTTAATTTATCATTTCTCTTGAGCCAAGAGTCATCTTCAAAACACAGGGAAGCAATATTTCAGATTACATTAGGGTGGCTGAGTAAAATGTGAGTGTTTTCCTTGCCCTATGCCTCCCTGGCTTTTAAAATTCACAAGCTAACCTATCCATCAGATTGGACAATGGAAATTAAGTGATTAAAGTAAGAATACGATCAAAGGTGATCTTTCACCACATAAAATGACCCTTACTTTACAGTAAACATGGGATGGTTGCTTAAACAGAGATTAAGCCTAGTCCTGGACTAAAAAGCTCTTTCAATTGAGAATCTCCATTGAGAATGCTGTTTAGTCCTGGACTAGGCTTAATCTGTGTCTGGGAAACCGGCTCTAAATGAGTTTTAAAAAACGGTGGTATAGTGCATACTGAAAACTTGTGAGAACTTGACTATCTGTGATATTAAAACCATACTGTCTATGCAACTACAGGTGTATGATCTTAATTTGATCATTTTTGTTGCTGAGAATTTTCCTACACCGCAGGAAATGCAGATGAGCTTCATGATTTACATAAATTCACTGAAAACCAAAACTAATACACGGTTATATTAACAATATTGCACTTTTCAGGTAGCCTACTTTTGGACAGCTACAGTAATAGCCTAACCACCGATCAAGCAATATTATGGACTAAACATTAAAATAATGTTGCTGAAGGATTATTTTGCTGTTACAATATAGATCAAATTAAGATCCTACATCTGTATTGTCCTTTAAATCCATTTTGAAGTTGGATTTCCCATTAACACATATCTCAGACCAGAACCCAAACAGTGCTTTATCCTCTCTAAGACATTACAAAACAAGTCACATCCCAGACAAAAGAGAGAAATGTATGAATCACCTATAAGACTTGGATCTTTGGTAGTCACAAAAGAAAGATGAAATTAGGATTCTGAGAAGCGGCTTCAATTATCCACTTCTGATGCAAGAAGGAATGATGACCTCTGGAATCACAGTGTTATCATATGGAAGGCTAACACTCATTCTCAACCAGACATTCTAAAACAGTGTTATCACATAGAGACAGCTCACTCTCTCATTCTGGAGGAGACATGTTAAAACACTGCAAAGTTCCGATAAGGCAAATGACTCACAACGACTTGTAGAATTGCATGGTATGATAGCATGTCCTCCAAAATGTGTCCTTCCTTAGCTTCATCCAACATGGATCTTGTGGGATTGTTATCATGAGTCAGTCACTCTTTTATGAAAAGAGAGGAAAACAAAAACTAGCAGAATCGAATAAGTTGAATAGGTGTTAGTGATGGACGTTAGTTCTGACCTCTGCAGACTCTGTGTTGTGTTCTGTTTGAGGTTGGCAATATGTGATGGAGAGAGGTTGAGCTAGCTAACAGCAGGGCTTTGACAGTATTTATCCATCCTCACATTATTAAGCTAATTGGTCAATATGGTACTGGGAAAAAAATGTCAATTACTTGGTCACTGGTCCTTGGTAAAGAGATTGCTTCCTTGTCCTTAATAGCCTATACCTACCAAAGTATGTTGCCCCCCCCTAAAGGGGAATGATTAAACTTGATTTTAATGTTTCTAGAGAGAGCAAGAACCATTCTTATTGAGAAACATGTTACGTCGTCTGAAATCAGATGCAGGATTGTCCTTAAATGAATACTATTCAATTAAGCTCCGTTAAAAAAGCACAACTGTTTTTGCTACACTGCTCTATTCACTGTAAGGTACCTCGTTACTTCAAGTGCCCATGCAGAATGAAGTGCCTGGCCCTAGTTGTATACAACATACCATTGATTATCATTATTTTCTAAGAGCGAGAAAGAGAATGGTGGAAGGAAAGAGAGAGGAGAGAGAGAGAGAGAGAACCACTATACCTGAAATGTCATGTGGGAGAAGAGGAGCAGTTGCAGCTGCCCCCAATCTGTCTCATGTACTTTAGCAAAGAACTGTAGACAAATAAATGCAATACAGAGCCCTCCAAATAACTGAGCAGGTAAACAGCAGCAGAGACTGTTCATCTAATTGTATCAGGAGCCTGCAATGTAGGTTTAAAGCCTCCAGTGCAATTCATTTGATTTCATTACAGGGAAAATACAGCAAAAGGAGGCTAGCCATTTTCTGGACCTCATTCTTAGAGCAGTTTTATTAGACATGGTTAGAGAAGCGATCCAATTTTAAGTCTCAGGTGAAGAGCTTTGATTGTTTTTTTATTGGTGTCTAATCCTCTGGATTGGTTTATGTTTAGAGGATCATTTAATTGCATAAGAGTCTGCAATGTAGTTCTTCTCTTCAACTTTCATTATCTAAAGGTGTCATTTTATAGACCAAACATGTATATGTGTAAAAAGGACAGAATGCTCCTACTTTAAAGATTAGAATTGTTTTTGCAAAACCTTCATTAGGCAACTTTGGGTGGGGGCCACAGAAAATCTGAACTTATCATGAGGGGCCGCAGTGGCTCACGGGTCTGCATACCCACATCCATACCCACACATGCAGTCAGAGCCGGCTCTAGCCTTTTGGGGGCCCTAAGTGACATTTAGTTGGGGGGCCTCCACCACCATGTAAGAAAAACATTTAAGCAGCCCCCCCCCCCCCCCCCCCCCCCCCTCTTGACAGCGGAGAGAAATCTATTTAAGTTTTTGAGTTCATTTCCTGCAATTCTACACATATTGCCATGGGGCATAGTGAAAATATTGCAGTGTTAAAGCAAGTTTGTTGCAATTCTACACATGTTGCCATGGGGTGGAGAGAAGATATTAAAATTTTAACAGCTAATTTCCTGCAATTCTAAACATTTTGCAATAGGGTGGAGAGAAATGTTTGCAGTTTTTAATATGATATTTGAGTGAGAGTGACTATCAAAATCAGTGGGGGCCCCGGTCGGTAATTCGACCATGATTACTACAAGTTTAAATAGCTGGCCGCTAGACTAATTTAACAATCTAAAATGTTTTTGCTGACATGGGCTAATTGAGTGACTGTCAGTGACTGACATAACAAGAGAAAAACTGCTGATGTACCACCAAAAATTTGCAACATGTGTATTCTACTATTCTAACTATCAACAGAAAGTTGAGACCCTGACTGAGATCCTAAAACGTGGATACATTTTGGGGGGGGAATTGATCCTCAGGAGTCGGGGTAGTGGCCTGTCCCTGATTAACATGGTATACATATGTTTATTAACTATGCATAAGCTTCTGCACTTCTGAGGGGAGGACATTATGCTATAGAATGTATCATGTGTTATGGAAATTTGAGTTGGTGTCCTCTGCAAGCATTAAGTTCAAGCAAACATATAGGCTTAAATGTAAAATCTTAAAAATAAAGTGAAGATGTTTTCATAGCAAACTTGTCTATATAAAATTATGAAGTACTACTCTTCATCTGTTTTACCTGTTCTTTGTCTAATTGTATCTAGTTTGTACTGGCTGTACTGTATATGTCAAACACTTGCACTGTCTTGGTGTGAAATGGCTTGATGGTATGTTCATTTGTGCTTTACCCGCGTAATGAATGGTTATAGTTTCAATGGAATCGAATTTACCCGTCTCCCGGGCTGCAATGGGTTACCGCTGCTGCAGCATCCTTTGCGCGTTCCTGTCATGGTCTTTGATTGGCTGGAATGGGGCGGCGCGCTCAGGCATCGCTTGCGCGAGGCATCAGCAGCTGCTGAGGCCAAGTTCATCAGCTCACACGCGCTAGGAATGGCATTGCTGCACACTACCAGATCACACAACAACACAGTCTATGGGAAAATTCACACAGACAGCAACACGCTTATTTACAAATTATCCGATGCACATTAGGGCATAGCAAGTTGAGGAAACCTGTACCGGAGACACCTCACAAAAACAACAGCACATACAGATAGATAGAGCACCAGTCAGTCAAGAGGAGAGGGGGGTTTAGTCCTTCAAAGAAAGATAAGAAAACATCACACTTCAATTGTTGGAGAAAAACTGAACGCGTCAGCGTTATTTGGAAGTTTTTTTGAGCGATTTTTTTTGCATACTGGCCTATCATCACATCTCGGCATCCTTACAAATAGCATCGGTCCACTTTGGAAGTGACGAGTGTGCCAACAATAGTGGTAGGGCATAAGATCATTTTTTGCAATCCTCTCATTCTAATCTAGGTTTAACGATTTGGTCAGCGAACTATTGCTAACTTTTGTTGTGTCTATGGTGTAAGTCTAAAACGTAATCCATGTCAAAACGTTAACTTGCATTGTTTTGTTCGTAATAATAACAATTGGATTGGAATTTTGGAAAAAGATGCTGTGCGCACCGAGAATGGAAACAGGTCCGCGATTGTGGCTTTAAGCCCTTTCTTTTTCTAATATCTTAACAACCAGTATTTTATTTGATTATCTTACAGAGATAAAACTTCAGTAAATTCAAAATAATCTTATTGGTGAGCTTTTTATTGGTGAGCTTCGGTTCCCGAAGAAGCGCCTGTCAGTTTGTTCTCCTGTTAACTTTGTAGGTAGCCTAAAACTTCCTGACCGGCTGTCACTTCTTATATTTCAACTTCTAGATCACCAGATATCAATAACTCTAATCAATGTTTCACTTTTACATATAGGAAATGCTAAACTGAATGGATACATCTAATTTCTGAATAGATCAGAAATATAAGGCTTGACTTTTCAACATTTTACGCTAGAATTACGCGTGATAGTTGCAGTAGGCTATTTGGCAAAACATCATCAACATTTTGTCATTATATCTAGATAAAGATAAATAACAATATTCATTTATCTTTCCACGGTCTCCAACCTACACACCCCTGCGTAGAGGACGCGTTTCCTGCCCCTCACACCACCGGCATCAATGTCATTGCTAACCTCCTGAAAGCTGCAGTTGTCTCGTCGCTGATACAGAGAGAAATCCAGACATAGAATGGCCGATGAGCTGGTAACCATCACTCATGGGATTGTGGTGTGACTTGTTCGGCTGGAGGGAAGACTGCTGATATTCTTTGAAAAATCTTCATAGACTCAGTGCGTGTTCAATCTACCAGAGCAGGGATGATCAGGATCTTCCCGGATTTCAGCGTTCAGGTGACGGCGGCAGGTGGAGGAGCCGGGGGAATGCCATCAGGTCCTGCGGTGGGGAGAATCCCCGGTACCACTAACGGGAACCCGCAGAACGTCCAGGGGATCACGTCCTATCAACAAAGGTATGTTGACCTGACCACTGGGGAAATGTGTTTTGTATTGTTTTATTTCACAAATTATTTAATTCAGACACGGGCACAATAATAGTCTTATGGATATGTTATAAGTCACTGAACAGTTTGGGTTGTTTAATGGTCATGGACAGGCCTACCACGTTTATAACATATGGCATTATCAAGTTTCACATTATGCCATTTAGCCTATGCAATATAGGCCACATGGATAACAACAATAGTTCAATTGGCTACAACCTGCAAATGTAGTAAGTCACTTTACATGAATTTGCATGTTCAATGTGATGCATAAAACATCACTTGGCTAGACAATCAACTTATTCTGAAAGACTTAAATTAGGCTACCCATGAGACATTTAAGCGAATGATCATGAAAATGCCCATATTCTGAGCGATCATTCAATAGACTATTTTACAATCAATAATTAGGGTAATATTTAGTCTACACTGAATGCTTTACATGCTACTTGATCGTGAAGGGCTATAACGCCTATCAAAGATAATTAAGGTAGGTATATGTTATATAGGCCTATGCTAGTTTCTCAGAACATACCAAAACAACAACAGAGTGTAAATAAAGAGACTTAATGGCTGGCAAAAGTTACCACATTGACATTACAGGCCTGAATTAGAAACTAATGTATTCATGATTAAAAGCTTTTGCAACCCACAGTTAAAATCACAAGTATTTTAGAATGACTCATTATATTTTATTAAACATGTTGGGCAGCTTATATTGTTTCAAGTAAAACAAATAGGCCTATAGATTAGCCTATAGCTACAGGCCACATCAGCTGTCTGAAAGAGAACATTTGAATGGCAAACAGGGACATGCTAACCTGTTCAAATATAAATGTTTAAAGAAATTGGCTGAGAATAATAATCCATGGCACTTTTTCTAAAGCAATTACATTTCTTTGATCATATTTTAGCCAATATAATAAAATAACTTTTGTAGGCTATATTTTCAAAACAACCATTTTGTTGTGGTTAGCTGTATTACAGATGAAATCTGAAAGAGCAGAGAGTTTTAAAAAAACTTTAAAAAACTATAAAAGTATATAACAAAACAAGAAAAAGTTAACACAATTAAAATCCACACTTTGTCTGCATTTGCAATGCTACATCAGGACGTTTTGGGTTTATTCTAGGCCTTTTACCCTAAATCAGAATATTACCTTCCTGAAGTTTGTATTTGGCATCTGGTAAACCCATTTTACAAACAAACAAATAAAGTTACACAATTATTTAGAGCATATGACCGGTCAGTGACCTTGACCAGTCATTGATTGAAGACTAGTTTTCAACTCCATCATTCTTGTTTATCTGATGTGACACTCGAATGATAATTCATTTAAATGCAAATGCTTTAACAATTAGGCTAATGCATGGGTGATTCATATGCTATGTTATATTACACTAAAATAGCTTGCTTTTTAGATCAGACTACAAAAGTTAATCACAGCCAGACAAATGAAATAATAGGCCTACTTAAAACAGAGATACAACCGTATGTAGGTGGATATATTTTTATTTCAATTATGAATATTGATGTTGTTAGTGATATATAGTCACGTCCAATATCTGCAAAACTATTAAGATGATCAGAAACAGTTCATTTAGTGAGAAAACGTCATAATGCAAAAATGTATAGATACTTCCAATTGCAGAACAAAAAGCAATTCCAAGGGAATTTGCGTATTGCAACCTGTATAACGCAAAAAAAATAACTGTTTCCAACTACAACTGAGTGGCGTTGTTGCGCCGGCTGGAGAGAAGATGTGTCCCTTTTCACATAGAGCGAGCCAGGAAAAGCTGTAAAATGCACAGACAAACAGACTCAGAAAAATCCTTTACGAAGCAACGAAGACAAGAGGCTCTTGCGGAAAAATGTAAAGATAGGCTACGATGTTCCCGTTTATAGTGTAGCAATTCCACTGTTACAACCCGAGCTCCATATATCAGGAGAGCAGCTGGATTTGAGAAGCATCCCCCGGTTTCCACTCACTTTCTTGGCATGCCTTTGGAGCTCGATCTCGGGTTTTTTTGCTCCGTTTTTCACGCTCATGAACGCCAATACACGGAGACAGGGGCACGGCTGGTCCACATCAGCGCTATGGCTTTGTTTAAATACACCTAGTCTACATGACGCATTGCTGTCAGACGGCACGGCTTTATGTCAAAATAAATCTGAAGAAAAAAAAGTAAGAAATCAAATAATTGCAGGAAGATGGCGCCCACCAAACCTAGCATTCAGCAAGACCCTACAAGAAGAGAACGGTAACGCTTGGATTGTTCTTTTTCTATATGAAAACGTTGACGCTTATGACTAGATGCTATGCAATTTTGAGTGGAGATGTCAGAAGTTTCGATGTTGCCCTTTTCAGCAGGAGTGCATCTGATAATTGGGGACCTTGGCGTTCGGGTAACAGGTATAGACTGAGAAGGCGTATGTTATAGGCTACTACAGAACAGCTAGTGCTGGCCAGCAATGCAGGCACTTTCGCATTGTTTATGTGCTAAGCAAGGTTGTTAACTGTCGTAAACATATTCATTCATCGATGACAATGCCGCTGTTTGTTTCTGTGTAGATGGAAAAGCTGCTTGCTAGGCCAGGCTGTGTGCGGTAGTGGTGATTCTCTGCATGCTGTTTTGCAGCGGAACCTCAGTCAGTCTGAAGCTTATGTGAGAGCGAAATTAGCATACACCAGCAACCAGCTGTTGAGGAACTTTAAATGTAGCACATGGATTACTCTGTATTGTCAGATCAGAAATCACCCTCTGGTAATGGTTGTAGTAGACTTGTAGTTAAGGACAACACTGTGGCTGCGACAGTCAAATTGTATTATAGTCCATTTGCATGTTTTGAAAAACAAGCAGGTGATTAGATTGAAATGAATTATGGTATGTTAATATCTGGAGTTTAAAGTGGCTCTTGAAGGCAGCAATGAGTTGTATTTTCACAAATAATATAAACATTAATTATGCTATAGCTACGTCCTTATGCCCCCCCCCCCCCCCCCCCCCACCACCACCACCACCACCACCACCACATCGAACAAGTTAGAAATAAGCTTTAGGATCTGAGTTTATTACAAACACTGACAATGTCAGAGCAGACAGTTTTAATCCATTCCGAAAGTATTCATCCCCCTGACTTATTCCACATTTTGTTGTGTTACAGCCTGAATATAAAATGGATTAAATAAATAAAACATTCACCCATCTACACACAATATCCTGTTAATGACAAAGTGAAAACATGCATTTAAGCAAATTTATTGAAAATGAAATACTGAAATATCTCATTTACATAAGTATTCACACCGCTGAGTCAATACATGTTAGAATCACCTTTGGCAGCGATTACAGCTGTGAGTCTTTCTAGGTAAGTCTCTAAGAGCTTTGCACACCTGGGTTGTACAATATTTGCACATTATTCTTTAAAAAATTCTTGAAGTTCTATCAAGTTGGTTGTTGATCATTGTTAGACAGCCATTTTCAAGTCTTGCCATAGATTTTCAAGCCGATTTAAGTCAAAACTGTAACTAGGCCACTCAGGAACATTCAACGTCGTCTTGGTTAGCAACCCCAGTGTATATTTGGCCTTGTGTTTTAGGTTATTGTCCTGCTGAAAAGGGAATTTGTCTCCCAGTGTCTATTGGAAAGCAGATTGAACCAGGTTCTCCTCTAGAATTTTGCCTGTGCTTAGCTATATTCCGTTTCTTTTCATCCTAAAAAACTCCCTAGTCCTTGCCGATGACAAGTTACCCATAACATGATCCAGCCACCACCATGCTTGAAAATATGATGAGTGGTACTCAGTGATGTGTTGTGTTGGATTTGCCACAAACATAACACTTTGTATTCCGGATTTAAAGTTAATTTCTTAGCTAAATGTTTAAATGTTTTTCACTTTAGTGCCTTATTGCAAACAGGATGCATGCTTCGGAATATTGTTATTATTTACAGGCTTCCATCTTTTCACTGTCATTTAGGTTAGTACTGTGGAATAACTACAATGTTGTTGATCCATCCTCAGTTTTCTCCTATCACAGCCATTCTTTTTTTTAAATAGTTATAGACTCAAGACATTTCAGCTTTTCCTTTGTAAGTTATTTGACTTTTTTTTGGTACATTATTTCACTTTGACATTATGTATGCCAGTGACACAAAATCTCAATTGTATCAACTTTAAATTCAGGCTGTAACACAACAAAATGTGGAAAAAGTAAAGGGGTGTGAATACTTTCTGAAGGCGCTTGTGTGTTATTGAATACACTGCGAGTGCTTTTATTGAATTGAACCAAGGGGTTACAATGTATCAATGTTTACTGGGGTGTAACTTGTTAGGACACATTGTATCTAACACATGATTGTGCTGCATTGTAATGATACATTGCTGTAAATTCTTCTCTAAAAGGAAAAGAAGGTTAGCTGTCATTCAAGAACTATAAGCTTAATCAGGTACATTGTTATGGGTTTGTGAGGAAAAGAAAATATAGCGAAAACTTGACATGGACCATTATTGTCAATAGGCCTACTTGCTATTATGAATTACTATTATTCTATACACATATTGTTAATAACCCTAATTAAACATTTACTAACTTCCTGGTCTGAGTGCACCCTGCTATTTCACTAATTCACCATTTCATTCACTACATTTACAATTGCAGCAGCAGCATCCAGCCAGCAGCAGCAGGGAATGTTTATGCTAAATCAGTCTCTAGTAATCTCTCTGGCAGGAGCATATTTGTGTGCCATTCTGGGCTATATCTGAGAGATAGGAATCTTGAAGATGGAATTAATTTTGAGGGGGGAAACTTCATAGCCTGTGCATGAGTGCTTTCTTTATCACCTGTCTCCTATTGCCAGTCTGCAGAAGTAAATCAGACTCTGATCTGTTATTCTGCTCCACTTGAGAGTTGAACTTAATAACACTTGGGTCTGAGAATTCTGATTGAAGGACTAGGTGAATATATTTAATTTAATGCCCCTCTTAATAGCATCCTGATGTTTGCCAGAGTGTGGTGGGGGGGGGGGGGGGGGGGGGGGTGTTTATAGTTGTTGCTGTCCTCAAGGTGGTGTAATCTGACTAATGCCATCCTGACTGACTGACTAGGGCAAACAACTCTGCTGGCTGGATTAAGTGGTGAAATGTAAAGAGAGAGAGAGAGAGAGAGGGAGGGAGGGAGAGAGAGAGAGAGAGAGAGGAAGGGAGGGAGGGAGGGAGGGAGGGAGGGAGAGAGAGAGAGAGAGAGAGAGAGAGAGAGAGAGAGAGAGAGAGAGAGAGAGAGAGAGAGAGAGAGAGAGAGAGAGAGAGAGAGAGAGAGAGAGAGAGAGAGAGAGAGAGAGAGAGAGAGAGAGAGAGAGAGAGAGAGAGAGAGAGAGAGAGAGAGAGACGGTGTTGGCTTGAGTTCACACACAACAGAGTAACTAACCGCAAAGTTGGCATTCTTTCACAAACCATTTCCCTCCCTTTGGGCAAACAAAAGTGCTAAATTGTCCTATTTCCTATTCTGTTCACTTCAGAAGATTTATAAAACATAATTAAGAATGAGTATAACTATGATTGCTATAGTCTGGAGAATGGAGAGGGGAGCAATGTGATGGTGTAGTTGCTGTAGGCAAAGCATTCGGCTATGTTTAGTTGAAAATGATGCCACATTTTACTTTTATTTTGATGGAATAACAGAGGGAGCCAAGCATTTTTTGCTAGTGGTCTCAAATATTAAAGCATTGCATTATTTTACCCTCTGCCTTTCAATGTCAATATTTGTAAGAACACACAAAGAAATGAAATTGTTTCAGTACATAATTATTGTTTACAATGATAGAGGTAGGCCTTACTGTAATTTTCACTTGTCATACACGACTTGAACCAGGCAGCAATGTACATATAGGTTTATTGTAAAACATGTTTCTACTCGTCTTTTAAACCATTTTCATGTCAACTGAAATAGTAGAAACATGTTAGATGAAATTGCCTTTTTTTGTGTGAGGGAGAGCGTTGTACCAAAGCAAATGTTCAAGGAAACAGTCATGCCAGAAAGGAAGACTAATGCGTTATTATCGGAAAACAATGTTTGGACCTTATTAAAAATATATCCCTTCCACATCACAGCCACAGTCCTCCTTATTGGTTGTTTTCATAACGATGGCGATGGTGCACTAGATAGAGTGTGTTGCTGTAAAACCATGGTACAGAGAACACACTATCCAATCCTATCGATTGGATATTGAATAGTTAGAGAACAGAGGTGTATAACTCTGTTTATTTATCACAATTAGGATTGATTTCTGCTTTCTGGTGTGTGTCTCTCTTTCTGGCTGCACACGTATGGTCCCCGGCACTGTTGATTACCGTTGTTCTCCCTCTTTCCTCTCTGTGTGTGTGTAACTGCATGGTTACTGTGAAGGTCAGAGTAGAGAGCGAGAGATGCGTAAAGAAGATGCATCCTGGGTAAAAAGGTACAACGGTGCAGCCAACGGGTTGGAGCTGCTGCATTAAAGCACAACAAGGCTTGTCTACAGAGAGAGATGTGTTTTATTACTCACTTCATGATGCTGCTCAGCACACACTGCTTTATTTTTTTTATTTTTTTTGCTGTGTAGTTTTCAGGCGTGGCTGGCTGACTGACTGGCTGGCATTTGTATCATCTTTAGACTGTGTCATGTGTACTTTAAGTGGTAGTGTTGGGCTCATAGAAAAACACCTGTTATAGTGCCCATGGGCCAGCAGGCCAAATTTCACATATTTGTCCACTTTGGGGTGGCAAAGTCTAATGATGATTTTCATTAAGGTTTATGTCTGTGGGTTATATTTTGGTATGATACCCACGTATCAGAGGTAGCTAAATGTGGTTAGAACTGCATTATATGTTATGATCCCTATGCGGTTAGTTCGGCCAACAGGATTGAGGTTATGACATTTCATTTTGTATTATAAAGGAGCAATCTTCTCAAACTTAGGCAATTTGGTATGTTATTAACTTCATAATATAACACATATTAAGGTATGAAACAATTGTAATGATAATTACATCTCTAGGGGCCCACCTTGGGGGGGTCAAAGGTCATACATGTAAGAATTTTGGGGTATATCGAGCCAGAATGGACATTATTATTGTGATGTGCTCTGTTATCACATGGTACCCGAGATGACAACTGCACCAAATTTCACACAGTACAAGGATAACCATTGGGGAAGTTATTTTATCTCAGCAAAATTCAGTCACCATAAATGTTGTCTATATTCAGTCCCAGCAGCCTATTTTCAAGATGGCCGCCATTGATTTAGATGGGGAGGAACTGAATTTATTGAGCATGGCCATAACTGAATAAATCATTGGTGTAATAACACCAATAATGGCTTAAATTGTGTGTTACAATCAGTAAAACCCAAAATGATGGCCCAAGTATGTTAGTAATATTTATTTAGGTAAATATTAGCAGAATAGGTCTACTGATGGGGCAGCTTCTATGCATAGTCACTTTAATATCTCTACCTACATGTACATATTACCTCAACTAACCGGTGCCCCCACACATTGACTCTGTACCAGTACCCCCCTGTATGTAGTCTCGCTTTTGTTATTTTACTGCTGCTCTTTAATTACTTGTTACTTTTATTTCTTATTCTTATCCGGGATTTTTTTGCCATTTCAAAAATATTACATTGAAACGCTTAGAAAATCTTTCAGAAGCATTCACTGATGTCTATTGATTAAAACCTTTTCCTGCATTCAAATGACTAGTGGCCTCATGGGTGGAATGTTAATAATTTTTATAATTTCATAATTCATATATATATATATTTTTAAACAACCTGAAAATCTGGTGTTTCTATGTCAAGCGGTTTTTGTCTTCTGTGATGTATACAAAGTGTAATATTGGAATGCAAACTCAAAAAAATTTCATCTCTATATCTGACATGATACAGGTGTCTTCTCTTTTTAAGCCCAGAACCATGTGTATGAGGTAGAGGTCGACCGATTATGATTTTTCAACACCGATACCAATTATTGGAGGACCAAAAAAAGCCGATACCGATTAATCGGCCGATTTTTTACATTTATTTGTAATAATGACAATTACAACAATACTGAATGAACACTTATTTTAACTTAATATAATACATCAATAAAATCAATTTAGCCTCAAATAAATAATGAAACATGTTCAATTTGGTTTAAATAATGCAAAAATAAAGTGTTGGAGAAGAAAGTAAAAGTGCAATATGTGCCATGTAAGAAAGCTAACGTTTAAGTTCCTTGCTCAGAACATGAGAACATATGAAAGCTGGTGGTTCCTTTTAACATGAGTCTTCAATATTCCCAGGTAAGAAGTTTTAGGTTGTAGTTATTATAGGAATTATAGGACTATTTCTCTCTATACCATTTGTATTTCATATACCTTTGACTATTGGATGTTCTTATAGGCACTCTAGTATTGCCAGTGTAAAAGTATAGCTTCTGTCCCTCTCCTCGCTGGGCTCGAACCAGGAACACATCGACAACAGCCACCCTCGAAGCAGCGTTACCCATGCAGAGCAAGGGGAACAACTACTCCAAGTCTCAGAGCGAGTGACGTTTGAAACG
>NC_052321.1:32316506-32371506 GCF_016432855.1 Salvelinus namaycush
TGAACATGTTCTCTTTATGACAGAATGTTAAAATGAGGTGAAATCAACGTTTTTTTCACCAAGGTAGACATCTCAAAAGGCACTGAATTGTTGGAACGGACCAGTAGTCTACAACTGGGCAAATCTATTTCAAATTTTCCTCGGTCGGCAGTCTGCTACTGCGGCTTCTACTTCTTTCGCTCTGTCTTCATGTTCCTCTTTCCTTCTCTCCAACTGGGCCAGATTTGTAACTGACGCTTTGAATAATACGTCTCCATGCCATAACGTTGACCTGGTGGAGTAACTTACAGATATTAAGCCCCAATCATTTTCTCCTCTGATTGTCCCCGGCTCCTTGGCTCTGACCACAGGCACCTGCAGGGCCCTCCTATATGATCAAGGGACTCTCTGTGAAATTGCGATTGATTATTCAGTTTAGTGCGAGAGCAGGAGGTAAAAACCCAACCAGATGAACTGCCCAAGCTCGGTCTGCTGGTACAATTCCAACAACATGTTACAGACTTAGACCTGGAGTAAATGGATTCCAACATGAAAATGCCGGGCAGCCTACTACCTTACAACACCTGTCTGTCATTCTCTTAACTGAATGTCATACTAGCTTCTGAAGTAGCAGTAACTTGTTACATGTTACAGACCTGGAGTAAATGGATTCCAACATGAAAATGCCGGGCAGCCTACTACCTTACAACACCTGTCTGTCATTCTCTTAACTGAATGTTATACTAGCTTCTGAAGTAGCAGTAACTTGTTACATGTTACAGACCTGGAGTAAATGGATTCCTACTCTGTGGAAACGCTGGGTAGCCTACCCAACCTGTCTGTCCATCCGTCCATTCGTCTGTCTGTCTGGGTTCTATCTGTCACTCTTTTAACTGAATGTCATACGTGCTACGTGCTTGTAGCAGTAACCCCTGGCCAACCCCACTCACAAAGGAGCTGTGGCTCTGTAGATATTCCTAGTAAAGCATTCCTTAAGGATGTTGTTATAGAGAGAAGGCCCCGTGCTGGGCTTTACTTGGTGACATTTTGAAGTGGGAGTCCCCCGCTGATTGGAGTGCAATCTTGTTTAAAGGAATGCCATTTGAATCCAGGGTTCCAACACATACACAGTTCCACATAGAACACTACACGTGCACATGCTCTCAACTCCAAAGCCACAAAGAACTGATATGAAAACTAATTAAATATGACCAATACTTGGATGAAGAATGTTTGATAAGATAATTACTTATGTAGCCACCTACATTTTTGCAGTCCTTGGAGTCCCTCTGCACCCAGCTCTGCAGATCCTTTTACCCAGAAGCTTTCCAATTCCCAGGATTACAACAAATGGCTGCCTCAGACGAGAGGCCATGTCAGTGGCAGATCTACCCGATCCAGTCACAACCGCCCTATGCCTTACTGTGTGAGACTGCTTAATGCTGCTTAACTGTAGTATTGTATACAACATCTCATATTTTTGTATTTATTTGCTTACTTACATAGGCCTATGACTGCTGCAATTCAGCTTTTAGCTGAAAATGTTTACAATTCAAAATAAAACTTAAATATAATTTAATCACACTTTAAGTTAAACATTGAACATGTTTAGGCCTACACAGACAGAATTAAGGCACATATTTAGAATTTGGCCTTCAGTGCCACGTCAATTTGTTTTAGTGCACGATGCCACTGTTCATGGTTGTTGTCGGGGAACAATTTCCACTGATTGTTGTTCCATGTCATTTCAGCAAGCCATGACACCCACCGTCTCAAATTGTTCTGAAATCGTTTCTATAGTTAGAAACAGATAAGATAAGCATTCCGGAAGCATTATTTTGTTGAAATATAATTTGAATTTATAGGATTCATGTAATTTTCAATAATTATAGTACCTTACAACTTTTTTCTAACAGTGAGTAAGTCCAAAGAAGTGGTCAGAAGCCATCCACGGACCGCTCACTCCCCACGCCAATCCCACCCCAACAATGAGTATACAGTATCAGTTCTCTATGTTTGACAAGTAGTATGGAGCTGTGGCTTTGAGTATTGTTTCTTCATCCTATGTAATGTCTTCTCAATGATTTTGGGGATTATTTTTTTCCGTTCAGAAATGTATTAGCATTGTTACGCTTCACATCCAAATCATCTAAAAGGAACATAATTGAGTTACACAATACATTTTTAGATACTTTACGATGATTTGGACATGAAGGGTGAAAATGCTCATGTAGGTTCCATTGACTTGCATTGGATTTGTGAAACAAATGCATTTGAAATAGGGGGCAGGTAAACAAAAAACAAAGCATGGGTTGCTGTCATACCAGAGGGGTTGTAACGGGTGTCGTCGTCGAAAGAGACCAAGGCGCAGCGTTCTTTGAGTACCACATAATTTAATAACGAAGTGAAACTTAGAAAGGACAAAACAATAAAGAATAACAACGACCGAACAGCTTCGATGTGCAAACTCCCTGCACACAAACAAAGAACAAGATCCCACACAGAAGGAGGGAAAAGGGCTGCCTAAGTATGATCCCCAATCAGAGACAACGATAGACAGCTGCCTTTGATTGGGAACCACACTCGGCCAGAAACAAAGAAATACAAAACCTAGAAATAAAGAACATAGAATGCCCACCCAAATCACACCCTGACCAAACCAAATAGAGACATAAAAAGGCTCTCTAAGGTCAGGGCGTGACAGTACCCCCCCCCCCCCCCCCCCCCCCCCCCCAAAGGTGCGGACTCCGGCCGCAAAACCTGAACCTATAGGGGAGGGTCTGGGTGGGCATCTATCCGCGGTGGTGGTTCTGGTGCGGGACGTAGACCCCGCTCCACCTCTGGCTCACCCCACTTTGGTGGCGCCTCTGGTGCGGGGACCCTCGTCACCGACCCCGGACTGGGGACCCTCGTTGCGGGCCCCGGACTGGAGACCCTCGCTGCGGGCCCCGGACTGGGAACCCTCGTTGCGGGCCCCGGACTGGGGACCCTCGTTGCGGGCCCCGGACTGAAGACCGTCGCTGGAGACTCCGGACTGGAGACCCTCGCTGCGGGCCCCGGACTGGGGACCCTCGTTACGGTCCCCGGACTGGGGACCCTCGTTGCGGGCCCCGGACTGGGGACCCTCGTTGCGGGCCCCGGACTGGAGACCGTCGCTGGAGACTCCGGACTGGAGACCGTCGCTGGAGACTCCGGACTGGAGACCGCTGCGGGCCCCGGACTGGCGGCCATTATTGGAGGCTCCGGACTGGAGACAGTCGTTGGAGGCTCTGGACTGGGGACCGTCTTTGGAGGCTCCGGACTGGAGACCGTTGCTGGAGGCTCTGGACTGGAGGCCGTCGTTGGAGGCTTCATGCCATGACTCATCACTGGAGGCTTCGTGCCATGGATCATCACTGGAGGCTTCGTGCCATGGATCATCACTGGAGGCTTCGTGCCATGGATCATCACTGGGCCGTGGAGACGCACTGGAGGTCTGGAGAGCAGAGCTGGCACAACCCCTCCCGGCTGGATGCTCACTCTAGCCCGGCTACCGCGGGGCGTTGGCACAGGACGCACTGGGCTGTGAGAGCGCACCGGAGACACTGTGCGTAGAGCCGGCGCAGGATATACTGGGCCGAGGAGGCGCACTCGAGGTCTGGAGAGCAGAGCTGGCACAACCCGTCCTGGCTGGATGCTCACCCTAGCCTGGCAACTGCGGGGTGCTGGCACAGGACGTACTGGGCTGTGGACACGCATCGGAGACACAGTGTGCAGAGCCGGCGCAGGATATCCTGGACCGAAGAGACGCACTGGAGGCCAGATGCGCTGAGCCGGAACCATCCGCCCTGGCTGGATGCCCACTCTAGCCCGGCCGATGCTGGGAGCTGGAATATAGCGCACCGGGCTATGAGTGCACACTGGAGACACACTGCGCAGAGCCGCATAACATGGTGCCTGCCCGGTCACTCTCTCCCCACGGCAAGCACGGGGAGTTGGCTCAGGTCTATAACCTGACTCCGCCAATCTACCCGTGTACCCCCCCCAAAAAGAATTCTGGGGCTGACTCTTGTGCACGCCTCGTTGAGCCAACTCCTCGTAGCGTCGCCGTTCCGCCTTAGCTGCTTCCAGCTCCTCCTTAGGACGGCGATATTCTCCCGCCTGTGCCCAGGGTCCCTTGCCTTCCATTATCTCCTCTCATGTCCACTCCTCCAAGAAACGCTGCTTGGTCTTTTGTGGTGGGATCTTCTGTAACGGGTGTCGTTGTCGGAAGAGACCAAGGTGCAGCGTTCTTTGAGTTCCACATAATTTATTAACGAAGTGAAACTTAGAAAGGACAAAACAATAAAGAATAACAACGACCGAACAGCTTCGATGTGCAAACTCCCTGCACACAAACAAAGAACAAGATCCCACACAGAAGGAGGGAAAAGGGCTGCCTAAGTATGATCCCCAATCAGAGACAACGATAGACAGCGAAATCAAAATGAATGAAAAGTTATCTCGCAAATTCAGTAGGCTATGATATGACATTTAGAAGTGACGTCTTTATTTTATTACTTATCATTAATGCAGACTTTGATGTGCTTTGGTGTGATTATCGATGCACAACCACAAGCACATTTTCCCCACTCCTATCGAGTCATACAAAAGTGTTACTGTCCATGAAGTTTAAAATGCATTCTGTCATTACTAAATGTGTAATGTGATATATTTTAACATTACTATTTTTAACACACAAACATTTGATTAATAAAATATTTTATCAGTTCTCCTCAAATGAAGGGGATGATGATGTAATCTTTGCAAGAGGGAGGGAATCTGATTTAATTTGTCCTCAACTCAGTCATATCACGCAGGGTAAGTGGAGTTAGCTGTGAGTTAGCCTGCCCTGGAGCAGGTTAGTTCTGAAGGATTCATAGAAATTTACCTGGCTAAAGGTGAGCCACTTTCGTGTGTCCGGTTATCCCGAGTTGAACTCAGAGTTGACCAAAGTTATCAGAAAGCACAGCTCCATGGATAAATTATTAAACTATATTAGTGATTTAAATACTTTGATGGCTCACAACTTCCTCCAGGTAAATCAAGACAAGACTGAGGTACTTATTGTTGTAGCCAAAGTACAGAGAGAGAATCTGGCCTCACATTTTAATTTATGGGCAATAAAGATAAAACAACAGGTTAAAAAAAAAATGTTATTTTAGTTTCTGAACTACTTAGAAACTATATTTATTTCAATATATATATATTTTTACAAGAATTTCGCTATACCCGCAATAACATCTGCTAAACAACTATATGTGACAAATAACATTTGATTTGATTTTGTTTGGATTTCACAGTACAGTATAGTAGAGCACACTAGAGTAAAGTACAGTACAGCACAGGACTGTACTCTACTCTAGTGTGCTCTACTATACTGTACTGAACTTTACTCTACTATAGGCCTACTGTACTGATCTATACTCTACTCTACTTTTTATCACATTACTTAACTGTAATGTACTGTTCTGTACTCTACTGTGCTTCACTGTACTGTACTGTGATGTCCAAACTTTGGAAACATAGACGTCTATGATTGGTTCAGATTTGGTCTGGTCACCAATCATGGATGTCTATGTTTGGGCCAAATCAAGGCCAGGGCGGACTGACCAAATTTCAACTACTTTTCCACATCCATGGACCTCCAGTGTCGGTCAGTGCTCAGTGGGTGCGGATGCTGGTTACTGTAAATGGAAAGAGAAGGGGATCACGGGTAGGTGTCAGTAAGAGCCAGGAGAGGAAACATTAACTGGAGATAGAGAGGAGAGAGAGGGAGAGAGGCAGAGAGAGAGAGGGAGGGGTTGTCCAGACTGTTTTTACACACTTGCTTTAACCACCAGATGACAGAAAGAGAAAGAAAACCCTTATGAGCTGAACATAACAGTACGCCAGTGGAAGGAAGGACAGTAGCAGGTGACCTAACTGTGGTTTGTGACTATATCGTTTCTCATTGTAGCCAATTCAGTTGCAGTAATTACGTTCATGATTTTAATTCTGTTACCGATTAGGCAACAGAATTAAGAGTTTTCATCACTTAATATATATATATTTTTTAATCAGTAGAAACACTAACTAATTGGTAGGTCTACCTTTAATTGTTACTTCTGTGAACTTTCATTATCCTCCCTCCTCATGAGGCGAGAAATTATAAAATATCTTAAAGATATGTGGGGTTTTGGTAACGGAATTACAAGGCAGAAGTCAATGTTTCTTAAATGTACAGAAGGCAAAATATTTCTCCAAAACTAAATACAGTTGAAGTCAGAAGTTTACATACACTTAGGTTGGAGTCATTAATACTCGTTTTTCAACCACTCCACACATTTCTTGGTAACAAACTATAGTTTTGGCAAGTCGGTTAGGACATCTACTTTGTGCATGACACAAGTAATTTTTCCAACAATTGTTTACAGACAGATTATTTCACTTATAATTCACTGTATCACAATTCCAGTGTGTCAGAAGTTTACATACACTAAATTGACTGTGCCTTTAAACAGCTTGGAAAATTCCAGAAAATTATGTCATGGCTTTAGAATCTTCTGATAGGCTAATTGACATCATTTGAGTCAATTGGAGGTGTAACTGTGGATGTATTTCAAGGCCTACCTTCAAACTCAGTGCCTCTTTGCTTGACATCATGGGAAAATCAAAAGAAATCAGCCAAGACCTCAGAAAAAATATGGTTCATCCTTGGGAGCAATTTCCAAACTCCTGAAGGTACCACGTTCATCTGTACAAACAATAGTACGCAAGTACAAACACCATGGGACCACGCAGCTGTCATATTGCTCAGGAAGGAGACGCGTTCTCTCTCCTAGAGATGAACGTACTTTGGTGCGAAAATTGCAAATCAATCCCAGAACAACAGCAAAGGACCTTGTGAAGATGCTGGAGGAAACAGGTACAAAAGTATCTATATCCACAGTAAAACGAGTCCTATATCGACATAACCTGAAAGGCCGCTCAGAAAGGAAGAAGTTACTGCTCCAAAAACGCCATAAAAAAGCCAGACTGCGGTTTGCAACTGCACATGGGGACAAAGATCGTACTTTTTGGAGAAATGTCCTCTGGTCTGATGAAACAAAAAAAAACTTTTGGGCCATAATGACCATCATTATGTTTGGAGGAAAAAGGGGGAGGCTTGCAAGCCGAAGAACACCATCCCAACCGTGAAGCACGGGGGTGGCAGCATCATGTTGTGGGGGTGCTTTGCTGCAGGAGGGACTGGTGTACTTCACAAAATAGATGGCATCATGAGGGAGGAAAATTATGTGGATATATTGAAGCAACATCTCACGACATCAGTCAGGAAGTTAAAGCTTGGTCGCAAATGGGTCTTCCAAATGGACAATGACCCCAAGCATACTTCCAAAGTTGTGGCAAAATGGCTTAACGACAACAAAGTCAAGGTATTGGAGTGGCCATCACAAAGCCCTGACCTCAATCCTATAGAACATTTGTGGGCAGCACTGAAAAAGCGTGTGCGAGCAAGGAGGCCTACAAACCTGACTCAGTTACACCAGCTCTGTCAGGAGGAATGGGCCAAAATTCACACAACTTATTGTGGGAAGCTTGTGGAAGGCTACCCGAAACGTTTGACACAAGTTAAACAATTTAAAGGCAATGCTACCAAATACTAATTGAGTGTATGTAAACTTCTGACCCAGTGGGAATGTGATGAAAGATATAAAAGCTGAAATAAATCATTCTATCTACTATTATTCTGACATTTCACATTCTTAAAATAAAGTGGTGATCCTAACTGACCTAAGACAGGGAATTCTTACTAGGATTAAATGTCAGGAATTGTGAAAAAATGAGTTTTTGGCTAAGGTGTATGTAAACTTCAGACTTCAACTGTATAAGTGTTGATATTATACTGAACAAAAATATAAACTCAACATGCAAAAATGTCAACGAATATACTGAGTTACAGTTCATATAAGGAAACCAGTCAATTTAAATAAATAAATTAGGCTCTTATCTATGGATTTCAGATGACTGGGCAGGAGCACAGCCATGGGTGGGCTTGGGAGGGCATAGGCCCACCCACTTGGGAGCCAGGCCCAGGCCCAGACAATCAGTATTAGTTTTTCCCCACAAACTGGGCTTTTTTTACAAACAGAAATACTCCTCAGTTTTATCAGCTGTCCGTCTGGCTGCTCTCAGACGATTACACTGGTGAAGAAGCCTGAAATGAAGGGCTGACGTGGTTACACGTGGTCTGTGGTTGTGAGGCCAGTTGGACTAAAACGAAGTTGGAGGCGGCTTATGGTAGAGAAATTAACATTGAATTATCTGGCAACTGCTCTGGTGGACATTCCTCCAGTCAGCATGCCACTTGCACGCTTCGTCAAAACTTGAGACATCTGTGGCATTGTGTTGTGTGACAAGACTGCACATTTTAGTGGCCTTTTCATTTCCCCAGCACAAGTTGCACCTATGTAATGATCATGCTGTTTAATCATCTTCTTGAAATGCCAATCCTGTAAGGTGGATGGATTATCTTGGCAAAGGAGATGCTTACTAACAGGGATGTAAACAAATTTGTGCACAAAATCTGAGAGAAATGTTTTTGTATGGAACATTTCTGGGATCTTTTATTTCAGCTCATGAAACAGGAGACCAGCACATGTTGCGTTTAAATGTTTGTTCAGTATTGTTGGCAGGGGTCTTAACTTCAACATTAATGTGTTTTGATGTATTTCTAATGCCTTTTAAAACTTTTTCTGGTAGATGTTTTCTAAGACCCCCTTTTCATCTGTGTGATCAGAAATCAAAGCCATTACTTATAGCTAATTTCTAAGATGGAAAATGCTTGAAAAATGTATCTATGCCTTCATTTCCCCGAAATATGGACTCTTAGCTTTAATTTGACCTTCAACTTGATATGGTCCTATAAACGTCATGGGTCCTTTTACAGGACCATATGTAACGGTGATGCTTTGGTGAACCACACTAACATTGTGAAACTTACCTGAGACCAGAAACATTGCCTATAGGCTTTAGTTCAGCAGGCTAACAAAGTCTTATTATGGCACTTAATTATAAAAGATGAACGTTGCAAATGCTGTTGTTTTTCTCAGTAGCGGCTAGTACAACTACAGTACACCTGACGAGAGAATTAGGGTCTAAAAACGTTCAATTAAAAAGACAACTTTTTAACTGAGAGTCCACTTTAAATAGTTGGAGGGTTTTTTGCTCGGTCACTTTGTTTTATCAGACTTGATTTCATGGCTGTGCAATTCCCCTCTACTCACTTTGAACTCCTTTCTATCGTATTGTAGCCCTGATTATGTCCCAAATGGCACCCTATACAGTGCACTACTTTTGACCAGAGCCTATGTAGTGCACTATACAGGGAATAGGGAGCCACTTGGGACGCAACCCTGTCTGTGTTTGAAAGTGTAGGTCAATAAGGATGGGTACATTCAGAATTTCATGATCTGTGTAGTGGAACAAATTAAAAGCAAAGCCTGTATCAATCACTGTGAAGGGAGGGTTAATTGTTCGCTGCTTCACAAGGCGCCGGACAGATAAAACCAGTAATGAAATACTTACGGCTCTGACGTGGCAACACTTGAGGATGGAATGATAGAAAACAAAGAGGAAATGTTTTCCGATTAGAGATATAAGCTGGTGCAGTGACGAGAAGGACACTAGCTAAATGTTTATCATCTTTGATGCCCGTTATAAAAGAGAGAGACTGTTGTCCTTGTTACATTCTTAAATTGGTGTGTACTAGGGTATTGTTACCAGGGTCCAGTTTTTCACGACTTTTAAGAAATGATCCGGATTCTGTAATCCTCTTTTTTGCTGTCCAGGATCAGACCGATATGGCTGTTTTTTTTAGCTGTTTTTTCAGAAAATTATCAGGTCAGCTCATTCTGATCCAGATACCACAATGTCAAGATCACATAATCTGGATGATCAGTGCTTTGAACAGGCCTACACCTTGCCATCTACTGGACAGGTTGTGGAACTACTTCTACACTGTCATAGGGAAACAGAGATGAGTAAACTACATGATTAAAGGTACCTTGATAAAAAAATAATAGAGACCGCATATCACTTATAAGTAAGTAGATGGATTTATTTGACCCTTCTCACTATAACAGCTGACCACTATATTTTGGTCAATTTAACATAATGAACCTTTGGTTTTGAGATGTAAGAAAATATTGAAACTTCCTCACCTTAGTTACATTGCCATTTCTTGGTGCC
Source organism: Salvelinus namaycush (assembly GCF_016432855.1). Lineage (NCBI taxonomy): Eukaryota > Metazoa > Chordata > Actinopteri > Salmoniformes > Salmonidae > Salvelinus > Salvelinus namaycush. Next base: position 32,326,734 of record NC_052321.1, read on the forward strand.
TTTCACCTTTCTAAATCCACCCTGAATCCACCCTTCCAGTGGGATAAAGATAATCCTGATTTTCAGCATCAAAACTATCCTAATCACTACCTTTGAGTTTTGAAAAACGCAAAAAACAGCATACCATCCTGATTAAAGGTCAGATTGGATTACCAAATCCGATACCCTATCCGGATGACCAGAATCTAATTTTTCAGTTTAGAAAAATCCAATTTTAACATTTAATCCTATCTGAAATCCGATCAGATAATTTCTGAAAAACTTGGCCCTGGGCTATAGAATCATTGTGTCCTATTTAATCTCATAGTGATAGAGCTTGGACAACGTTTTATCAAACAACCACAATCTGCAAACTGTATAAAATGGAAACACGGCCCAACGTAACAGTGTATAGATGCCTCCCCTTAGGTTACCTCTCCTGCTCTATGTGGATGAAGAACCATTGTTACCTTTGAGTTTAGTAGACGAATTAAAGCAAAAAAATCCATTAATTTTTAGAAAAGCTTATATTGGCTGGTCATGTGAATTTGCATATTTATCTTGGGCTTAGCTCTCCACTCGTTAAAGAATAAATGCTGAAAACGTAAATTGCAAAGTTTTCAAAATAAAGTGTAATCACATACACGCACGCACACGCACACACACACACACACACACACACACACACACACACACACACACACACACACACACACACACACACACACACACACACACACACGCATACGCATACACGCACACACACACACACACACACAAACACACAAACACTCACGTGCGAGCGCACGCACACTCTCCCATATATATGGCTATATGTGGTATTTAGTTAATTGAAGTCTGATGCCCATGACAGCTATCACAACACAGTGGGTAATTCTGAAAATTAATGAGAATGATAATGCTTAAAAGACTGTTCCAGAGTTTGCCCAAACTCATTAACTAAATCTCTCATTTAAATACATCCTAAAGACTTTCAAATAGAAAAAAATACCATTATTGCCATATAAGCATTAACCTGATCTGAAAATGCTGAGGTGTAGAATTTGATGGAAGAGTGAAAGTCTGTCAGGCAGTATTCAACCCTGGAATCCCTTTCTAAATAGTGGTTCTCTGCGTTAATACCTACAGATATACACTGTGGAATGGGGAAAACAACTTATTACCATTTTCTCAGGAGAAGGAGCCTGGAGCACTGACCGTGAACAGATTTTGGGAATTTAGAGATCTGTTATTTGAGAGCTTCAATTAGTGATCCTTAATGGGACAATCCGGGATTAGAAAAAAAACCAAATCCCTGACTGCCCCTTTAATGCGGAATTACCAACGGGGAAATCGGAAGCAGAGTTTGACCACTCCATGCTGACTGTCTAAGTGCCATTCAGCTACATCATAGTGCTACAGCAGTGATGGGCAACATTGATGGGGGGTGGGCGACACAAAAAACCTGAACTCGTCATGAGGGGCCGCAGTGTCTCGCGGGTCTGCATACCCACATCCATACCCACACATGCAGTCAGAGCAGGCCCTAGACTTTTGGGAGCCTTAAAAAATATATCGTTTCAGAGTTAATTTCCTACAATTCGACGCTATGACTACTAGGAAGTTTAGATAGCTGGCCGGTAGACTCATTTACCAATCTAAAAAATGAGTGACTGTCAGTTTACTGACATAACAAGAGAAAAACTGATGATCCACAACCAAATTTCGAAATTGCACCTTGTGTCTTCCACTATTTTAACTCTCAACAGTAAGTTGAGACCCCAACTGAGTTCCTAAAATGTATATATATATACAGTATATATTATCATTTTTTGGGGGTGGAGGGGAAATTGATCCTCGGGCATACAAAATGGAGGCTTTGCCTGTGCTACAGTAATGTCACAATTAATGTTGTGTTGCTTAAGTACAGTACAGTGCTGTGGGGGTGCTTAGCACTGAGGGTCATACACAGCGCTGTCGTCCTGTTATGCAGATAATGTTTTGAAGTGCTGTCGTCGTCGTTATCTTTTGTGAAGCATTTCACAGCTTCATAGAGACACAGATAACACATTCATCTACTGCTCCTTATCACCATCTTGTGACTTTGCCAATTAGATTTGAACATATCATAGTTTACCCCCTCCTTCCTTCCCTTCTTTACAAACCAGCTGCAATTAGTGTGTATACGCTGGATTGACACAGCTCAGTAGGAGTGAATCGGAAGTGTTGAATTTTGTAATGAAACTTTCGTTTGTGTGTTAAGTGGCTTACTATGAAAGGGATTGAATCGTGACATAATGGATTGCATCATGGGTTCTTGTCAGAGAACTTGTAAGCTCCTATATTAACTATCATAGCAAAAAGGTCACACTTTACATGACGTTTCTCTTATACCTATGTAACAACACTGTAATTACACTAGTAACAACATGCCACATAGTATTAACTAGTAACTAGTTAGTAGTAGTGTTTATTTTGTAATCAGACATAAAAAGGCATGATAATGTTGAGCATCATCAGTATAGTGTTGCAGATACTGACCTACAATGATTTGTCCTTCATATTCTGAGCCTATTTTGATGTACATAGTGATTTGTTGTGATTTCCTCTCAATGTCATGAGTTTCGATTCCCTAGCCTTTTTTCACAGTCCATTGACCGTTCCGGCCTCTAGCTCTCAGCTCTCTTCAGAACAGCACATGTAAAATGCCTTCGCTCTCTCCAGACTACATTCATAAGGTAATGACCTGGAAGGACGTGCTGATCATGGCCTTTCTATTGATCATGGAGAGGATATTCTGCAGTAAAAAAGCATCAGTCTATTGGCCGAGAGGAGATTCCACAGCAATAAGGTGTCAGTCTATTGGCCGAGAGGTGATTCCTTAGCAATGTATCAGTCTATTGGGCTGTTTCGCCGGGATGGCATGGTGTACTGTACTGTTCTCTACTGTAGGCCTAGGTCTTGGCAGCATGTGTACAGCTGTCAGTGCCTCTGAACTAAACCCTATATACAGTTGAAGTCTGACGTTTACATACCCCTTAGCCAAATACATTTAAAATCAGTTTTTCACAATTCCTGACATTTAATCCTCGTAAAAATTCCCTGTCTTAGGTCAGTTAGGATCACCACTTTATTTTAAGAATGTGAAATGTCAGAATAATAGTAGAGAGAATGATTTATTTCAGCTTTTATTTCTTTCATCAGAAGTTTACATACACTCAATTAGTATTTGGTAGCATTGCCTTTAAATTGTTGAACTTGGGTCAAACGTTTCGGGTAGCCTTCCACAAGCTCCCTACATAAGTTGGGTGAATTTTGGCCCATTCCTCCTGACAGAGCTGGTGTAACTGAGTCAGGTTTGTAGGCCTCCTTGCTCGCACACGCTTTTTCAGTTCTGCCCACAAATGTTCTATAGGATTGAGGTCAGGGCTTTGTGATGGCCACTCCAATACCTTGACTTTGTTGTCCTTAAGCCATTGGGGTCATTGTCCGTTTGGAAGACCCATTTGCGGCCAAGCTTTAACTACCTGACTGATGTCTTGAGATGTTGCTTCAATATATCCACATAATTTTCCTGCCTCAAGATGCCATCTATTTTGTGAAGTGCACCAGCCCTCCTGCAGCAAAGCACCCCCACAACATGATGCTGCCACCCCCGTGCTTCACGATTGGGATGGTGTTCTTCGGCTTGCAAGCGTCCTCCTTTTTCCTCCAAACATAATGATGGTCATTATGGCCAAAAAGTTTTTTTTTGTTTCATCAGACCAGAGGACATTTCTCCAAAAAGTATGATCTTTGTCCCCATGTGCAGTTGCAAACCGTAGTCTGTCTTTTTTATGGCGGTTTTGGAGCAGTGGCTTCTTCCTTTCTGAGCTGCCTTTCAGGTTATGTCGATATAGGACTTGTTTTACTGTGGATATAGATACTTTTGTACCTGTTTCCTCCAGCATCTTTGCACTTTTCTCACCAAAGTACGTTCATGTCTAGGAGACAGAACGCGTCTCCTTCCTGAGCAGTATGACGGCTGCGTGGTCCCATGGTGTTTATACTTACGTACTATTGTTTGTACAGATGAATGTGAAACCTTCACGAGTTTGGAAATTGCTCCCAAGGATGAACCAGACTTGTGGTCTACAATTTTTTTTCGGAGGTCTTTGCTGATTTCTTTTGATTTTCCCATGATGTCAAGCAAAGAGGCACTGAGTTTGAAGGTAGGCCTTGAAATACATCCACAGGTACACCTCCAGTTGACTCAAATGATGTCAATTAGCCTATCAGAAGCTTCTAAAGCCATGACATAATTTTCTGGAATTTTCCAAGCTGTTTAAAGGCACAGTCAACTTAGTGTATGTAAACTTCTGACACACTGGAATTGTAATACAGTGAATTATAAGTGTTATAATAATTATAATAATCTGTCTGTAAACAATTGTTGGATAAATTACTTGTGTCATGCACAAAGTTGATGTCCTAACCAACTTGCCACAACTATAGTTTGTTACCAAGAAATTTGTGGAGTGGTTGAAAAACAAGTTTTAATGACTCCAACCGAAGTGTATTTAAACTTCCTACTTCAACTGTACCTTTAACATTGGTCCAGCCCCAGAATGATAATTGGCACCTATTCAACATCACCCACTCCCAGCTTGAAATGGTTTGGGTCAGAATTACAGTGCTTTCGGGAAGTATTCAGACCCCTTGACTTTTTACACATTTTGTTACTTTACAGCCTGATTCTAAAATTGATTTAAAAAAAAAAATCATCCTCAGTGATCTACGCACACAACCCCATAATGACAAAGCGAAAACAGGTTTTTAGATTTTTTTGCAAATGTTTAAAAAAACAAAATAGAAATACCCTATTTAAGTATTCAGCCCCTTTGCTATGAGACTCGAAATGGAGCTTAGGTGCATCCTGTTTCCATTGATCATCCTTGAGATGTTTTTACAACTTGATTGGAGTCCAGCTGTTGTAATTCAATTGATTGGACATGATTTTGAAAGCACACACCTGTCTATATCAGGTCTAACAGTTGACAGTGCATGTCAGAGCAAAAACCAAGCCATGAGGTCGAAGGAATTGTCCGTAGAGCTCTAAGACAGGATTGTGTCGAGGCACAGATCTGGGGAAGGGTACCAAAACATTTCTGCCACAATGAAGGTCCCCAAGAACACAGTGGCCTCCATCATTCTTAAATGTTAAATGGAAGATGTTTCAAACCACCAAGACTCTTCCTAGAGCTGGCCGCCCGGCCAAACTGAGCAGTCGGGGGAGAAGGGCCTTGGTCAGGGAGGTGACAAAGAACCTGATGGTCACTCTGACAGCTCTAGAGTTCCTCTGTGGAAATGGGAGAACCTTCCAGAAGGACAACCATCTCTGCAGCACTCCAAGATTGACCTCTTTGGCCTGAATGCCAAGCATCACGTCTGGAGTAAACCTGGCACCATCCCTACGGTGAAGCATGTTGGTGGTGGTGTTAGGATCAAGAAAAATAATAATGGACCTAAGTACAGAGAGATCCTTGATGAAAGCCTGCTCCAGAGCCCTCAGGACCTCAGACTGGGGCGGTTCATCTTCCAACAGGACAACGACCCTAAGCACACAGCCAAGACAACGCAGGAGTGGCTTCGGGACAAGTTTCTGAATGTCCTTGATTGGCCCAGCGAGAGCCTGGACTTGAACCCGATCGAACATCTCTGGAGAGACCTGAAAATAGCTGTGCAGCGATGCTCCCCATCCAACCAAACAGAGCTTGAGAGGATCTGCAGAGAAGAATCGGAGAAACTCCCCAAATACAGGCGTGCCAAGCTTGTAGCGTCATACCCATGAAGACTCAATGATGTAATCGCTGCTTCAACAATGTACTGAGTATTGGGTCTGAATACTTATGTAAATGTGGTATTTCAGGGGTTTTTAAAATTATAAATTAGCAAACAATTATAAAAACCTGTTTTTGCTTTGTGGTTATGGGGTATTGTGTGTAGATTGATGAGGGGAAAAAACAATGTAATCCATTTAAGAATAAGGCTGTAACGTAACAAAATGTGGGAAAAGTCAAGGGGTCTGAATACTTTCCGAAGGCACTGTACATCTCCATTTACAGGTCGTTAATGCAGGTTCAAGAAATCTATGTGGAACTAAATGATGGCCGGCCATTTTAAACAGGCAGAAGAATGATGTGTCGAATAGGAAGAAGTGAGTCAGAAAGAATTGTCTTTAACTATAGTTCATGACAGTCTTGAGTCAAAGGAGAGCACAAATATAGTTACTGCACTTCAGGTAGCATCTGATATTTTGGATTTAAAAAAAATAAATTATTTGATGGATTTTCAACTTGTGTAACGATCGTTTTTAAAATGAGTGACTTGTGTGTTAACTGCATGTCATTACATCAAGAAATCCACATGACTTGTCACCCGTACCTATATACATATAACAAGGTCCAATAGAAGGACTACATGTCAAGGAAAATCCCCAGCAGATGTTGAGCTGAGCTTCTCTCGTTGCTCCTCCTCAACGAGGAAAGGGTTAACCCAGTGGGGGTGGGAGTTGTGTGTCAATATTTGGACAGTTACTGTGTAGCACAGCAGATGAGCAGAGCATCTGCTTTGTGAGACAGGAGGGAGGGATAGAGGGGGACTGGGCTGGCATGGCACACAGGCAGGCAGCAGAATGCACCAGCCCTCATTGGCCAAGACACATTCCACACAGTCAGGATTCAGGAAGTGTTACTACTCCACTCCACTGATACACACTATCCCAATATTCGTCATAAATATTTAAGTAATATCATAACCCCTAACCATTCCCCATTCATTATACTAGCTAGAGAGAGAGACAGAGAGAGGAAAACATTTTGCTTTCTTCCCCCCCCCTCCACCTCTCCTCTCACTCCACTCCCACCACCCTCGTCTTCTTGAAGCCTTGTAAATTATTTTTCACGCCGCAAAATGTCAGTGTGTTTATTTTCCGATGAACTGCATCATTAGACATAACAAGAATAATCTTAAAAATCTCACTTCAGCAATATATAATCTGGCGCCTCACTTCAAAGCCAAGCCTGTTTACCATATCAAGGCGATGCTGTCACAAGATATTTCTCCTTGCTTGTTTACTGTAAAAATGGGCAAAATTGTTTGGAATTTGAAACAGAGAACATTTTTGTTAAGTTGTGACGCTCATTAAAGTGGAAACTCTCCCCCCTCTGGCCCTCATTCTCTCTCTTTGCTGGTAATGATCTGTTGAGACCATTTTCTAAACACTTAGAACATTTTGTATTCCTGCAGTCTTGTCTCTAAGGCTAAGTACGCCTTTGATTTAACCTGCTCCTTTGCTACATGTGATGTTGCTCTCCCCTCATTAAGCGCAAGTCTCTCTCTGTCTCTCTCTCACTCGACATTCAACAAACCCAGAAGAAACACATTCTCAAATCAGATCAAAATGTATTTGTCACATGCGCAAAATACAAATGCTTACTTATAAGCCCTTAACCAACAATGCGGGAGCATTTTGGTCCTAGACTTGGTGTTCCGGTACCGCTTGCTGTGCGGTAGCAGAGAGAACAGTCTATGACTTGGGTGGCTGGAGTCTTTGACAATTTTTATGGCCTTTCTCTGACACCGCCCGGTATAGAGGTCCTGGATGGCAGGAAGCTTGGCCCCAGTAATGTGCTGGGCCGTACGCACCACCCTCTGTAGCGCCTTGCGGTCTGATGCCGAGCAGTTGCCATACCAAGCGGTGATGCAACCAGTCAGGATGCTCTCGATGGTGCAGCTGTCAAACTTTTTGAAGATCTGGGAACCCATGCCAAATCTCCTGAGGGGGAATAGGCGTTGTCGTGCACTCTTCACGACTGTCTTTGTGTGTTTGGACCATGATAGTTTGTTAGTGATTTGTTTTCCTGTAGTCCACGATCAGCTCCTTTGTCTTGCTCATGTTGAGGGAGAGGTTGTTGTCCTGGCACCACACTGCCAGGTCTCTGACCTCCTCCCTATAGGCTGTCTCATTGTTGTCGGTGATCAGGCCTACCACTGTTGTGTCGTCAGCAAACTTAATGATGGTGTTGGAGTCGTGCGTGGCCATACAGTCGTGTGTGAACAGGGAGTACAGGAGGAGACTGAGCACGCACCCCTGAGGGGCCCCCGTGTTGAGGATCAGCGTGGTAGATGTGTTGTTGCCTACCCTTACCACCTGGGGGCAGCCCATCAGGAAGTCCAGGATCCAGTTGCAGAGGGAGGTGTTTAGTCCCAGGGTCCTTAGCTTAGTGATGCGCTTTAAGGGCACTATGGTGTTGAACGCTGAGCTGTAGTCAACGAGCAGCATTCTCACGTAGGTGTTCCTTTTGTCCAGGTGGAAAAGGCAGTGTGGAGTGCAATATAGATTGCTATAGTAAACTGCTACAGCAGTTGTATTATCAAAGTATTATTTTTCATTCTGGGAGTATTACGGCCTACCTTAACGATACTCTACATCTCCAGCTGCAACACAACTACTGCTGTGTTGAAAGTATCCAATGCCCTGTATGTATTGTATAGCACAGTATATCACTGCCAGGGTGAATTAAGAGTTCCGGGCATGGCAATAGCAGACATTTCGTTTGTATTCCAGGATATGGCAGTAATGGACCAAGGGCCTATGTCTGGACAGTCTTATTATGGTTGGCCTTCCCTGTGCTATGCCTGCATACAGGATGTCAGAGGAGGCTGGTGAGGGGAGGACGACTCATAGCAATGGCTGGAATGGAATGGATGGAATGGTATCAAACACATGGAAACCGTGTTCCATTTATCCTGTTCCAGCCATCACTGTGAGCCCATTCTCCGATTTAAAGTGCCACCAGCTACCACTGCACTGCATCCACCCCTGTAGGTTCCCGTTGCCTGCTTCCTTCTGCCTGCTGCCTGGGTCCAGGAGCCTGGACAGACAAGACACGCCACCTATGATGATGAATGGAGCACCTTGTCAGTTAAAATGAGAATTCTAAGCTGTGCGATAGCTTTATATTAATGGCTGTTTTATGGATTGGAGCAAGTTGTCTGAGCAAGATGAATGTGCGTGATCCGTCGGGAGATACAGGATGAAATGGCTCCTCTTCTCCTCCACCACCGACCACACTCCTCTACCGTCCTTCTGGGTACCAGGCAGCCAGAGGTGTGGCTTCTCTTTCTCCGGACGGACGCATGTTTTCCCAGGTACCATTGTGCTGCTGGCTGCTGCTGCTATTGTGTCTCGTCCTTCTCCGTGTGTGCATTCCATCAGTCTTGTGTGTCTGTCTCAGTGCATGGCCTGTCTCTGTCCGTCCCCTGTCTCCCCAGATCTGGCTTAATGCTCTGTGTTGTTCTGTCAGACGGAGAGAGAGAGAGAGAGAGCGAGAGAGCGAGAGCGCGAGAGAGAGAGAGAGAGAGAGAGAGAGAGACTTGCTGCCGACAGGCAGACAGCACAGCCTGAGCCTCACTCTCAAAGGGTGATCTGATCTGTTCAGGCGCATTAATTCACCACACATCAACTCACTCCCATGTTCACAGGCAGGCATGGCAGGCAGACAGCAGGCAAATCAATGTGGCTGAGTGAGAAAAGAGATGCACTTTACGTAATTTCAATGTTTACATCCTCAATTGGAGCCTCTTGTATAGCAGACCTATTGAAATAAAATACATCTGGTCTCAAAACAGAACGGTAATTACTGCATGATATAAAAAGTACCAGGACCAACAAACACATGAAAGGATGAATGGAACGGGAGTTGAGGGTTTGGGATCCAGCCACAGCAAGGGGCTTTTGAGTGAGAAAGAGGATGACTTGACTATTGAGAGATCCGGAAAAAGAAAGTGAGTGCAATGGAGAGAGAGAGAAAGAGAGAGAAAAAGAGAGAAAGAGGGAGAGAGAATATCTTGCTGGTCATAACGCTGCAGTTGGTGTCAAGGATCTGTGCGGACAGTGAATTTGAACAGAGCATATGTCAGCCTCCCACGGCTCAGGGAAATGGTTAGTTCCACTATGGGCTGCTGTAGTGTGTATTGGATATCATTGTGACAGTGGAAGGAGTTCCGTATTATACATTCGTTAGGTCCACTGCTTCTCTATGGCACGGGCAGAATGGAAGATGTCAGCCTATCCGCCGTCCACGCCTGTGGGGAGAAACCAAGAGAAATGTTTCTCGCGTGATGATAGCTCAAAGGCACATCACCACACGTAGCACCAGAGATTGTTTACGAATGGTTTCTCTGTCTCTGGTAACATATTGGTTTTCTGGTGGTTGTGTGTAACAGGACACAGTTGTGTTGTAATACTGCCAGCCCTTCACATGGCCCCTGTCCTCCACAAGGAAATGTTGGCATCCTGCTCTGAGGCGTTGACTGGTGGGAACAGACTGACTAGGAGGAGGGCGATTGTGTGTGTGTGTGTGTGTGTGTGTGTGTGTGTGTGTGTGTGTGTGTGTGTGTGTGTGTGTGTGTGTGTGTGTGTGTGTGTGTGTGTGTGTGTGTGTGTGTGTGTGTAGAAACACAAGATCATTAGGAAACCTCTGCAGACATACATTTGCACTGTATGGGTGTTTAGGTAAATCATATATGAATGAAGGAATATTGTTGTTAATGAGACTACAGGATGATAAAGCATTGCCATGAATTGACTATTATAAAGGGATATGTGACATACTGTATGTAGCTGTATTTCGATCGCAGAGATTACAGTGCCTTGCTCGCTTTCAGAGACAGAGAGAAAAAACATATTTGATCAGTTTCGCTTGTCATTTTCTAACTATTTAACTACTTATTTAAATCCCCTAGGTAACTCAAATCAATATCCTGCCTTTCATGGTGTGATTTTATAGGAAGTTTCTGTCTGCTCTGGCATGAGACAACGTCGAGTCGAGGCTCTGTTTGACTAAAAGAGAATAGTATATTATCAGCCAGGCTGACATCCTTGTCTCAGTGTCATCTTTGAACACATTACTCTCTAGAGCTCCATCATATGGTGTCTGGGCTGTGAGGGCGAGATGGGACTTTCCAGATCAGCAGTGGTCAGGGTTGTTTTTACCCAGTATTCCCTCCTTCTCTACTCTCATCATCTTTCTTCCTCTCCTCTCCTCTCCTCTCCTCTCCTCTCCTCTCCTCTCCTCTCCTCTCCTCTCCTCTCCTCTCCTCTCCTCTCCTCTCCTCTCCTCTCCTCTCCTCTCCTCTCCTCTCCTCTCCTCTCCTCACTGCTCCTCTCCTCTCCTCTCCTCTCCTCTCCTCTCCTCTCCTCTCCTCTCCTCTCCTCTCCTCTCCTCTCCTCTCCTCTCCTCTCCTCTCCTCTCCTCTCCTCTCCTCTCCTCTCCTGCTTGGCCCAGGGCTGGAGGGAGGCTGCAGGGAGAGAGTATTCATTCATCATGTGTCAGAGGATCCGTCTGTGCCCAGTGACTCCTGCCATCCCCAGTCTTTATTAACTGTCCTCTCATATCTTTCTTGTCTCTCCTCGGTACTCTCACACAACCCTTCAAACCCTCTATTTGGACTGTTTTCATCCTGCTCATACTGTAGTCTCATACTATGATCTGTCTGAATTAATAAAGCCCATTGCACACATAGTCACTTTCATTTTTTGTCTCGAGTTGTAGGGAGCACACTTGAGAATGGTTCAAATGAAATGTAGGACAGTTTTGTGTTGGGTGTTAAAGGAGTCATATGAGAAGTGTGTGTCTTGTCTGGTGTAAAACAAAAGGCTTGGTGTGTAAGGGCCTCAATCTTCCTTCATCTTTATTACTAGTCATTTCAATTTCTGTACTATGGTCATAAACTTATAAAATGCCATTATCTGGCTATGGCCTGTGGGCTTGTCTTACGTGGTGCTATAGTGATCACGTTAGATGTCATTACAGAACCATTCTTCAACCTCCCATTTGTTCCTCTGCTGCTGTAGTTTAGATCTGGCACAAATATAAAAACCACTGACATGGACTATTTTATTCGATTTTGGGGTATTTCATGAAATTCCACAGGCTGCCTGCCATAAGTTGTGTGTGTGCACGTATGTGTACATATGTGTTGGTGTGTGCGTCAATGTGTGTGTGTGTGGGTCTGTGTGTGTGTGTGTGAAACTGCGGCCCAGAGAGCCAGTGGTCCGTTCCGTTGCTGCCCCGCCCGGCTCGCCCGGCTGATGCCTGTCATAGGGCCGGTGGGCGATGGATGTGCTCCTGGATCTATCAGCCTGGGGTTTATGTATATAGGTCATAGACAATGGACTGGAGAGGGAGACCAGTTCACACACTGATAAAGTGCGGCAGAAAATTAAATGTTGCTGTATGGTGGTATCATACAAATGACAAATGACATGTGGTAATCGTCTTAAGCTGATAGTGATAGCGCTGCAAGGCCCGGCCGCAGCGTCCACATTAATTCTCCCGGGAAGGCAGGCAGCTCTCTCTGGGTTCAGCCTCAACACTCCTGTGCTAGCCTATATGTTATGACCTGTAGCGAAGACTATGTAATAGACTTAGATATTGCAGGCAGGAAGAAAAGCCTGAGGAGTTTTCAAAGATAAAGCGACAAGACTTTAAGAGGAAAAAGTATAGATAAAGTTCCTATTTATTTACATTTAAATAACTGTTTTGCAGACTACAGTGCCTTTCCCCGGACTGTTTGCTTTTTTCTTGTTGCGTTACTTTATAGCGAAAAAAAATCTATCATTTCAGAATTGTAATCGAAATGTGTCATTGGTTGGAAGATGAATATTGGTTTCTGTGGCTTGAGGGCCAACAGTCTGACCGTTCACTCCAGTGGGTTAATAAAATGGATATTTTTTTGCTCTTGTTTTGTTAATGGAACTTGTCTATAATTCCCAACCTGTAACAGGGAGGAGAGCGAGCGGGACTGGATAGTTGTCTCTTGATACACTATACAGCTCTTGAAAAATTAACCACTGCAAAATGATCCGTTTCTCTGGTTTGACTATTTATAGGTACTGTATATGTGTTTGGGTAAAAAAAACTATATTTGTTTTATTGTATAAACTACTGACAACATTTCTCCTGAATTCCAAATAAAAATATTGTCTTTTAGAGCATTTATTTGCAGAAAATGACAACTGGTCAAACTAACAAAAAAAATCCAGTGTTGTTAGACCTCGAATAATGCAAAGAAAATAAGTTCATATTCATTTTTAAACAACACAATAATAATGTTTTAACTTAGGAAGAGTTCAGAAATCAATATTTGGTGGAATAACCCTAATTTTCAATCACAGCTTTCATGCGTCTTAGCATGCTCTCCACCAGTCTTTCACACAGAAGCACCCACGGGAAGGTGCTTCAGCGAGGCTGGAATCGGGCAGATTTGTCTTTGAGAAGGAGCAATGAATGAAGCCACGTACAAGGTTGTCCTGGAAGAAAACTTGCTTCCTTCTGCTCTGACAATGTTCCCCAACTCTGAGGATTGGTTTTTCCAGCAGGACAAAGCTCCATGCCACACAGCCAGGTCAATCAAGGTGTGGATGGAGGACCACCAGATCAAGACCCTGTCATGGCCAGCCCAATCTCCAGACCTGAACCCCATTGAAAACCTCTGGAATGTGATCTAGAGGAAGATGGATGGTCACAAGCCATCAAACAAAGCAGAGCTGCTTGAATTTTTGCACCAGGAGTGACATAAAGTCACCTAACATCAATGTGAAAGACTGGTGGAGGGCATGACAATATTTTTATTTGGAATTTGGGATAAATGTTGTCAGTAGCTTATAGAATAAAACAAAAATGTTAATTTTACCCAAACACATACCTATAAATAGTCAAACCAGAGAAACTGATCATTTTGCAGTGGTCTCCTAATTTTTTCCAGAGCTGTATATACAAAAGTATGTGGACACCACTTCAAATTTGTGGATTCGGCTATATCAGCCGCACCCGCTGCTGACAGGTGTATAAAATCAAGCACATAGCCATGCAATCTCCATAGACAAACATTGGCAGTAAAATGGCCTTACTGAAGAGCTCAGTGACTTTCAATGTGGCACCGTCATAGGATGCCACCTTTCCAACAAGTCAGTTCGTCAAGTATCTGCCCTGCTAGAGCTGCCCCGGTCAACTGTAACTGCTGTTTTGTGAAGTAATAGACTTAGAACATTCAGCCGCGAAGTGGTAGGCCACACAAGCTCACAGAACATCTGTCCTCGGTTGCAACACTCACTACCGAGTTCCAAACTGCCTCTGGAAGCAACGTCAGCACAAGAACTGTTCATCGGGAGCTTCATGAAATGGGTTTTGATGGCCGAGCATCCGCTCACAATCCTAAGATCACCATGGACAATGCCAACGTCGGCTGGAGTGATGTAAAGCTCGCCGCCATTGGACTCTGGTGCAGTGGAAACGTGTTCTTTGGAGTGATGAATCACGCTTCACCATCTGGGTCCAACAGACGTATCTGGGTTTGGCGGATGCCAGGAGAACGCTACCTACCCCAATGCATAGTGCCAACTGTAAAGTTTGGTGATGGAGGAATAATGGTCTGGGGTTGTTTTTCATGGTTCGGGCTAGGCCCCTTAGTTCCAGTGAAGGGAAATCTTAACGCTACAGCATACAATGACATTCTAGAGGATTCTGTGCTTCCAACTTTGTGGCAATAGTTTGGGAAAGGTCCTTTCCTATTTCAGCCTGAAAATGCCCCTGTGCACAAAGCACTTGACTGGACTGCACAGAGCCCTGACCTCAACCTCATCGAACACCTTTGGGATGAATTGGAATGCCGACTGCGAGTGAGGCCTAATCGCCCAAAATCAGCGCCCAACCTCACTAAGGGTCTTGTGACTGAATGGAAGCATGTCCCCGCAGCAATGTTCCAACATCTAGTGGAAAGCCTTCCCAGAAGAGTGGAGGCTGTTATAGCAGCAAAGGGGGGACCAACTCCGTGTGAATCCCCATGATTTTGGAGTGAGATGTGTGACGAGCAGGTGTCCACATACTTTTGGTCATGTAGTGTCTGTGTCATCAGACATTTCTGTCCAGAAAATCAGTCGTAGTGTGAGCCAACAGGTTTATCAATTTGAACTGGATGGCCAAGTGCACAACTAAATGTATGTGAAAGTTAACAAATCCCTGAGGTGAATCGAGTCTGCTTTCTGGCGTCTGTGTGGAGCTACTGAGGTGCGACATGGTGGATTGAACCTAATGCCTCGGGCTACAGCAATCAAACCCACAGTTCAACATTCTACAGCGCCCAGCTGGGATGGGGAGGGCTAGAGCAGAGAGAGACACTGGCTGCACTACAAATGATGGGCTTCACAAAGGAGGGAAAGGAAAGGAGTGATGAATTGTTTTGTTTGATATAAACAGTAGGTCTACTGTAATGGATGTTGTGTTTGCATTGATTTTGTCCCGAGATTCAGACATGCCAATGGTTACCTATTTTTACACACACTACCGTTCAAAAGTTTGGGGTCACTTAGAAATGTCCTTGTTTTTGAAAGAAAAGCAACAAATAAAAGTCCATTAAAATAACATAAAATTGATCAGAAATACAGTGTAGACATTATTAATGTTGTAAATGACTTTTGTAGCTGGAAATGGCAGATTTGTTATGGAATATCTACATAGGCATACAGAGGCCCATTATCAGCAACCATCACTCCTGTGTTCCAATGGCACGTTGTGTTAGCTAATCCAAGTTTATCATTTTTAAAGGCTAATTGATCATTAGAAAACCCTTTTGCAATTATGTTAGCACAGTTGAAAACTGTTGTTCTGATTAAAGAAGCAAAAAAACTGGCCTTCTTTAGACTAGTTGAGTATCTGGAGCATCAGCATTTGTGGGTTCGATTACAGGCTCAAAATGTCCAGAAACAAAGAACTTTCTTCTGAAACTCATCAGTCTATTCTTGTTCTGAGAAATGAAGGCTATTCCATGAGAGAAATTGCCAAGAAACCGAAGATCTTGTACAACGCTGTGTACTACTCCCTTCACAGAACAGCTCAAACTGGCTCTAACCAGAATAGAAAGAGGAGTGGGAGGCCCTGGTGCACAACTGAGCAAGAGGACAAGTACATTAGAGTGTCTAGTTTGAGAAACAGAAGTCCTCACAAGTCCTCAACTGGCAGCTTCATTAAATAGTACCCGCAAAACACCAGTCTCAACGTCAACAGTGAAGAGGCGACTCCGGGATGCTGCCCTTCTAGATAAAGTTGCAAAGAAAAAGTCATATCTCAGACTGGACAATAAAAAGGAAATATTAAGATGGGCAAGAGAACACAGACACTGGACAGAGGAACTCTGCCTAGAAGGCCAGCATCCCGGAGTCGCCTCTTCACTGTTGACGTTGAGACTGGTGTTTTGCGGGTACCATTTAATGAAGCTTCCAGACTTGTATTTTATATTTGCTGTAAAGATGATTGATTGGGTGAATGGTACTGTACAGCATGGCGCTTCTAATGTGTTCCTCTCGACTCCTTGTGAGATTTTCCATTTTCTATGGCGCTTGGTATTTCCATCTGGTCTGATGGGAGAGGCTCTGGGTACGAGACTATGTAGCCTATATTTCTGAAAAGCTGTGATTTATTTGTTACTATAATGGTTAGTGATGGGGCAAAAAATCTATACAGTTACATATTGTGATTTTATTTTTGGATGATATTCTATCAATATTTGACTCCAAGCATCTATTTTTTGGGGGTTACTGTAGGTAGTGTTTGTTGTACGTGGTTCCCGTCATATAAACAAATAAAAGAAACAGTGCGATATTACTGTAGATGATCATTGATGAAAATGAGAGGGAGAGAAAACACAAAGCAATAACATATTTATTTCTAACACACGGTGAAATAAATCCATTTTCGTCTATGATGATTCTGTCTGAGCTGAACAAAGGAATATATCTCTATTTATCTCAGCCCTCGACGGTTTGCTTATAGAATGACACTCTCCCCTCTAACAAAGTAACACAGTCCATCTGGGATGCAGCCCAAGCTCCAGCCAACATCTGCAGCTTTTTTTTTTATTTTTACTGATGCCGCACTTGACATGTAGTTGGTTCTCTCTCAGGGAAAGAAGCAGTCGGAGCAGCGTAACGGCACTAGCAGCACTAGCAGCCTGGTCGGTCCTGAGGAAAAAGCCCCGATTAAATTTCTCCCTCTCTCCAGAGAGGCTGATTTCTGGATGTTCCATCCTGAGTGACCGTGTAAGTATTGACATCAGGAAAATAAATAAACATGAACTGGGCCTTTATGTGGTGGAAGGAGGGTGGAGGGAGGGAGGGTGGAGGGAGGGAGGGTGGAGGGAGGGATGGATGCTGAATGGTCAGACGACTGCTGTACTCCTCTGTAACCCTGGTTGTACGCTCTCTCTCTCTCTCTCTCTCTCTCTCTCTCTCTCTCTCTCTCTCTCCCTCTCTCTCTCTCTCTCTCTCTCTCTCTCTCTCTCCCTCTCACACACACACACACAAAGCCAACAAGCCCAACTAGCCCTCTCCAATCAGGGCAGGGACATTTATCCATATAGCTCGCTAAATACATTGATTAGAAGGAGAGGAATCTCCTCCACTGTCGCTTTCTGCCTCAGTAGAAGTGCATTAGAATACCAGTTGGGAGGAAATTGCTCCCAGCCTCCGCCTCTCCCCCACTCCACCCTCTTTGTATCTCCCTCTCTCTCCCTCTCCCTTTCCTCCTCTCGCCTCTCTCAATGGGCTGTCTCCTACGGTGCTGAGAACAAGTGTTACATAGCGTCGGCATTTCTGCTCTCTGAGCGTAGGCCTGTTCTGGTTCTGGACACCTGCCTGTCTCCCCCAACTTGTCTTTTGCATATGTTCACAATATAGTTAATGGGTCACTACCTGCAGCAGAAAGGATCTGTTTCTGCTAAGTCTGCAGTGTAAACTAGATGTGATGAGGCGCAGGCCAGAGCTGGCTGGACTCCTTTCAGATAATTCAGAGACAAAAGGGGCTGATTTCAAACCGCTTTCACACCCAGCCAGGCAGTACACATTTCATTTTTTTTTTTTTTTTTTTACTTCAATACAAATGGCTCTTCTCACCATTTGCTAAGAAAAGAGCTCTCTTTCTCCCAGTCAGTTGAATAAAGAGATTCTGTTTCTCAAGTTTTGCACTTAAGAACCATTCCCTGTATAAGTAGTACCACTAGTGTCTCTGCATTTTTATTTTTGTTGTAACACAGGTCTGACAATATTGCTTAGTCAAAAAAGCATGAATATGAATAGAACTCCAAGCAGCCATTCATACCCATATGCTGGTGGGATTTATTTCTATCATGGTCATTTATTTAAAAGCACAATTATTGCCATTGAGGCTCCATTATACGTATGCTTATTTTTGGAACTCAAAAATACACGCACACACACACACACACACACACACACACACACACACACACACACACACACACACACACACACACACACACACACACACACACACACACACACACACACACACACACACACACACACACGCACACAATGTTGTAAATACCTCTGGTCTGCAGGAGATTTTAGCTCAGCTTTAAATTGCTGCCTACTGTAGCTGCCTGAGATGAATTCATTCAGGGCAAAGGAAGGAATTCAATAGCTATATTTAGTCAATTTTTTCCCCTTCAGTCTGCTGCTCTGGAGAGAATACATATGGAATGAGGATTTGGAAACATACAGTTACAGGGAATATTATTATGACAGGACATGTTAGAAAGATTTGATGCAAAAACATTCTGAGTCAAAAATCATTCAAGATAAACTAATTTGCCCGAAAAACAATGTATTGAATTGCCAGACGTAAAATGGCTGGCTAATTCAAACTAATATGTCTCTTTAACTCCCATATTCTCAATATATTGTTGGCAGAGCACTGCGGTTGAGCTACTTCATCTTATTTATAGGAACAGCAAAACCCACATTTTACTAGAGGATAAAATAGCAGCATAGTGCAATTGGCTCTGCAAAGCTTTCTTTCATTGTTGATTCCTGTTCTGTGGTATCATGTACAGTCAGCTGTAACACTGTGTTGTAGTCAGCTGTGTGACTGTGTACTGATGCGGTGTATTACAGCAGCATCTAGCCTGGCAGGGAGGCACACTGTCTGTCTGTATTGGATGAGGATATTACATTTCCCAAACAGATTGTCTTCTCCTGATGTTGCTCTGTGCCCAGAATGGTTCTGCTCTTGGACACACAGCTGACTGTGGTCAGACAGTGGCGGTGCACAACATGGAATATGCTTAGTTCTGTAATTCGGCAATTTTTCAGGATTGACTTACTCTGGAGGTCTTTCTCATCCTGTCATCTCTTTAATCTATGTTTTTATAATAAAACACCATTATTCTGTGCTGCTGACACACATGAATGTTCCCGATCATACTGGTTAAGAAGGGTATACAACGCTTTACAAATGTTTTTCTCTTTACATACTAAACATGAATGGTGGTGTTAAAAAGAGCATGAGGTACTAGAAGTAACCAGCCTATGACAGGTCTGCATCATCGTAATGAGATGGAGGGGGCATTCATTCATTCATGTAGTGAAAGGCAGCAGTCCCCCTTCTCTTCTTCCCTTCCCCTCTTCCTCTCTCCGGGCCTGCAGCTGAAGTGCTGCCACTCCACATAGGAGGATCCAGGCTGCAGATTAGCAGAACAAAGCCAGGCTGCTCCTCTCCTCTCCCCAGAGCCTGGCCGGCCTGCGGCTGCAGCGCGGAGCTGCCTTCCTCAGAGCTGTGAAGCCGTGACTCCGGAGTCAAGGAATTCCCATTCTGTCATGGGAACCTGCCACGGCTGAGGACTGAGGAGGACCGCTGCCTCTCCAAAGCTCTTTTGTTTGAATGCGTTTAATTGGGGCCTGCTTTGAAAAGGAAGGTGCTTATAAGAGGAACTCAAAACTTTTTTTTTGACAATAAAGACAAATTGTTCACCATTTAGGGAGGGGGATAAACTACTCCACATTTCTTTACATTGTGTTGTATTTAGTTAGTATTGTGGGAATTCCTAGCTGTTGTTGTCCAGGCTGATGCTGGAAGCAGAGAGGAGAAAGAAAGGAAGAGAGAGAGGGCGATGAGAGAGAAAGAGAGAGAGAGAGATAGAGAGAGAGAGGCTGTACTGTAGTAATGAGGCTTGTCACTGTGGCTGTGGACTGGACTGGCCAGATAACCTGACTATTAACAAGCTTTGTATCTGTGTGCAGAGATGGCAGTCAGCTGCTTCATATTAGGCCAATTTAATTAGTCTCGTTTCAATAGAATTAATTAGCAAAGTGCTACAAGATTTGAATGGGGAAGGTGAATGAAGTCGTGTTTTTCTGTTTCCATAAAAGAGCATTGTTTAATTATTTGAGTTTTATTTTATAGAAATGCTCTAATGAAATCTTGGATCTGTTAGCTGTACACATAAACTGTAAAATAGCAATCCTGAAGAAATTAAAATCTTTCATTTGAATTTTCCCACATAATTAGCCTACCGTATGGCCGAACGGATGTATCCAGTATGATATTTTTTATGTTTAGAGCTACAGTAATATTTGTATTTATTTAGTGATTGAAGTGATTGAAGAGAGAGTGGACACATGTACTATTCAACCTGAGTTGAGTTAAGGAAGATGAATGAATCTAGGATAATACAAATCAAAACAGATTATTGTTATATATCACAAAACAACACCGCGGTAAATGGTACTATTTTCATTCTCTATTCTCATGGTAGAGGAGGAGTTCAGCCACAGGGTCCAAGCCCTGGTTTACTTGGTGGGTTGTTACAGCAGCTGTAGCAGTGACTGTACTGTGTCTCACTCAGCAGCCATTGATGGCAGCTACACATGAGCTGCTCCCTCTAGCCCTCTCTCTCTCTGCTACAGCCAAACCCTTCCCTTCCCTTTGCTCCGCTGCCTCCTCAGCCTTGCTCTTAATTCCCCCAAATGTCAAATACTCCGAGAAATAACACGCCGGTTCAGTCTCCTACATGTGAACGTAGTGTAGTGTACACCGCGAGCATTCTGCCCTATATGATTTGTGCTGCCTGTTTTGGCAGTACAAGGCCGTCCACTGCTCTCAGATATAAATGTTGCTCTTTGATATACACGAGAGCTTAAAAAGGTGATGGTATTTGCGTTTGCCATCTGACTGAAAATGCTGGGGTTTTTCCTGTAGACCTCAGCACACAATCCCTCTCTCCTGCTTCTCAAGTCTGAAATCTCCCAGAATATTTGATATGGAGATAAGCTCAAAAAGAGATTTACATATCTGCTTGTTGCACAGCTGCATGTGGTAGGTAAATGTTTAATCAGTAGAGAAGAAAAATGAATTTGGCATCTCAAAAAGGAGGAGCGAAACCAGAGGATGCTTAGAGTTCTATTAGAGGTGTTTTGTCATAACACAGCCTTGGTCTTCAACAGGCAAGAAAGACCAGGAGAAAAGAGCTGCTGCCTGTAATCAGTCTGTTTTATAGGTTAACATTCCCTTCTTACTTATCTAAACCTACTTATTAGATAATGTCATGTTTATAACATGCTTATGGATGTGTAATGTATTAGAGGTAATATAAAGGGTGACCGATCCGTTTTGTTGACACCTTGTACATGTTGCATTCTGCTCATCAGAATTGTTTGACGTTTAGATTTGCGTGTATTGTTGTGTGTTGTTAGACATTACTGCTCTGGTGGAGCTAGGAACGCAAGCATTTTGCTACACCCGCAATAACATCTGCTGAGTATGTGCGTGCGACCAATACAATTGGATTTGATTTGATTTGAAGATGGACATTTTAACATTCGTGGTCCAAGTGTATTGGACAAAGCAGTTGTCTGTGTTTCTTGCTGTCTATGTTCTACCTACCAGTACTGATCTATTCTAGTCTCCTGAGCAGCGCATTTAGACAATTCTTCATTGCTTTAAGCTGAAACTTTGCCTCAAGATCTTCTGCGAAATATTCTGTGCATCACTATCGGCCTGGCGTTTTTGATTAATTGTGCTAGACGCTGCTGGCTCGGCTGGGATTGTTGCAACCTGCTTGACTTTGAAGGAATGCTGGATGGTAACAGATGGAGAGACTGAAGGAAGGAGTAGCTCCTGCCAAGTCCTTACTGAGGGGGACACAATTCAGGGGGTTAGCTAGCCTAGCTAGCCTACCAGCTACTGCCTGCCTGCTAGGAAGTTAACAACAGTACCACAACTCTGATCCTACCCTAGATACCCTCTTGCTTTCCAGAACAGTTTGGAATGAATTTCCATTTCACTCTTAACTCCCCGTTGTTCATACAGAATACAGTACAGATGTGGGATTTTAACTTGGTCACTCTTTTTCTGTTGAGAATTTGCTGAGGATTTGAGTTTTAAAGAAGCTTCTGAAGTTTGTAATTTACATTTTGAAATTTCAGACTTGATTTGCCCTAATGAAAAATGGAACAACCCCTACAAAAATGTCCGTACTGTATGAATATCTATAATTCACATTTCCTGTTGCTGCAGGATTATTTTCCTGCTACAGCAAACTGGCTCAAATGAAGATCCTACATCTGTAGTGGATCTAATCTTCTTTAGATATTCATACAGTACTAGTACATTCTGGAATGAATTTCCGTTGCATCCTTATGACTGT
This sequence comes from Salvelinus namaycush, assembly GCF_016432855.1. NCBI lineage: Eukaryota > Metazoa > Chordata > Actinopteri > Salmoniformes > Salmonidae > Salvelinus > Salvelinus namaycush. The sequence continues at coordinate 32,349,258 of NC_052321.1, forward strand.
CGAACATAGAGTATTTGGATGAGCATTTTGTACTGAATTGAAAGCTGGTTCTCTGTAAGATGTAGTGCAGCAGCCTGGCCGCTGGTTATCAGTATCTAGAAACATGACGGTGTGTTTGATAACAGGCTGCTCAGTGTAAATGTATTCATTTGGATTGATTCCGTTCTGACTAGAGCTGCCCTATTCCAACAGTACCGTGTGTGTCCCCAATGGCACCCTATTCCCTACACAGTGCACTACTTTTGATGGTGCACGACTTTTGACCAGAACCCTATGTAGGGAATAGGTTGCCATTTGGGATGCAACCTGGGTGTGTCCGTCAGATAGTCTCTTTGCAGCCTCCCTCTCCGTCTGACAGCTAGCAGCATTGATCAGAAGATAAACTGGCAGCCTTTTTGCTCTATAATGGAACTTAATGGTTATGGGCTCCCCATCAAGACCCTTCTCAAAGCAAGAGAAATGGCACCCGTCCTCTATGGGTGATGGCTTGTGAAAATCATTGATGTGAAGAATCACTCCGCACTGTGCGCTTAAAGTCATGGTTATCCCACGGATCGCTATGCTATCTCTGTGCATCATGCATTGGTACTGTGCTCTGCTCTCTCTCTCTGCATGTTCATGCAGGAATGATGGAGCTGCGTTCGTTTGTTATTAAGTGCAAAATGTGTAGCGGTTGCATGTGACATTATGTAACGAAATACAGTCATATGTTTTACTTAAATCAGTATGTGGTAGAGTATACTTGTGCACACTGCATAATGAATTCACCTTCCACCCCCCCATCTTCTTGTCTTTCTCTCTTACAAGCCATCCTCACTTTCTCTCTCTCTCTCTCTCTCTCTCTCTCTCTCTCTCTCTCTCTCTCTCTCTCTCTCTCTCTCTCTCTCTCTCTCTCTCTCTCTCTCTCTCTCTCTCTCTCTCTCTCTCTCTCTCTCTCTCTCTCTCTCTCTCTCTCTCTCTCTCTCTCTCTCTCTCTCTCTCTCTCTCTCTCTCTCTCTCACATGCACACACACATACAGAGGGATGTGTACCCTTCGGATAAAAACTGTGATGTCCAGCTCCATTAAGTCCTGGTGAGATGGAGCATGTCTAGTGTCGAATCAGTGTTCCCCCCACACACCCCTCACTCCCCCCCCACCCCCCACCCACCCCAGCAGGCAGGGACCAGCAGCCCAGAGACACAGAGGGGGTTTGGGGTTCACTGGGCCCTGTTCCCCCAGGGCTGGCTGGATATAGACTACCTGAGTGGCATGCATTCATTTTCTAAAGCAAGACTCCATCATGGCTAACTGAGTAGAGTGTATCTGGACCGCGGGACTGGGAATACACACACACACACACACACACACACACACACACACACACACACACACACACACACACACACACACACACACACACACACACACACACACACACACACACACACACACACACACACACACACACGCACAGGCACAGGCATGTCTACAGCAAGCCACAAAACAGTTTTGACAGAAACTGGGCAGGAGGTTAATAACAGCACATTCATAGACTGCTGAAGGGCAAAATGTCACTAGCTCACATACAGTAGTTAGATCATTTTGTAGTTTCCATTATTGACATGCCAGTATTTCAAGCACTTGCTTCATCATTTTCCCAGCATTGGAATGCTTGCCACTTATGGTAATGTCACATATATTTCCATATGAGTTAAGCTAATCTACAGGTCCGCTGACTATTTTATACATTCTTCTACTGATCAGACACTGTAGCAACAGGAGGATATGTTGCGGGTGTCGGCCTGCCCTCTGATTGGGTAGCAGAGTGCTGTATCCTATTCATCCCTTCCTGTGGGATTTAAGGGGGGATTACCAGGCCTTTTTGAGTGAAGCTCCAGGATTTGTGCCTGCTTTTCATGAAAGAAGAAAGAATTCTCTTCCTTCTTAAGAATTACACAACCCTCCTCTCTGTCTGTTTGATAACCATTCAGCAGTACTGTATCAGAACAATATTGAAATATAAAAATATACAGTTTACATTATGATTAAGTGCTAAGATTCAAACATATCCTGCTGCAATCAGTGTAGGTAGTCACTCTTGGGGAAAGTTTTTTTGTGGGCTGAAAAACAGGCACGGATGTGTCTACGATGTAATACCTTCACTTTGTATTGATTTTACTCTGGGCCTTGCTGCTGGTGCTGTGCTTCTTTCTGGTGTTGTCAGCTCAATGCCCTGTGATTTTTTTATTTAGAAAATAGTCCTTTGTTTGAGTTGCTTTCTCCGCTAGAACAGTCCAGTATTGAAGGATTTTCCCTTTTCAAGTGTGCTTGGTTGGGATCCGCTGGCCAGAGCGTTTCTCATTCATTTCATTATTTTTGTTGTTCCTGGAAGGTTGTCCTCTTATCCATTTTTGGACTGATGCCCACTCCTCCTCTCTGCCAAGTGTGTTGGCCTTCTCCACCTCTCCTCCTTTGGGCTCTCTCGCTCTCCCACATGTATTTCACACCCTGCCTGGCCGTCTACCGTACCTTAAGTTTGTAGTCCTATATAAAAGTGTTACGCGTGGCAAGTAATACAGAAATGATTAATGGATAAGGCATAATGTCGTAAAACATGTGCGAGAGCCATGAATAAGACCAGATATAACACCGTATATATCTTCTTTTAGAATAGTGGCGTAATACCAAGTTGAAAACAGTTGCAAAATGATGTTATTAGGTGGGACAAAAAGGCCATACTGTAGGTACAGATGTAGGATCTTAATTTGATCACTCTTTTGTTTCTCAGAATTTTCCTCCACAGCATGGAATCCAAACTTGTAGTGTATTCAAGGTTTAAAAGGGCTTCTAAAGTTTGTAATTACCACTTTAAAATGTCAGACTTGATTTGCCCTAACAAAAAATGCATCAACCCCAACAAAACATTTAAATGTGTTATAATCCACATAACAATTCACACATCCTGTTGCTGCAGGATTATTTCCTGCTGTAGCAAACTGTCTCAAATTAAGATACGGCATCTGTATACTTGTTTGAATAGAGAAAGCCATCTTGAAGCTACATTCAGGTAGTGCTATGAATACCACCAATCTATTTACAAAGTCATTTCGTCACATTACGTTTATTCCATAAATTAACACCTTTGTTACTTCGTCTATGAAATATGACTTGAATCACCTTTTACAGCATCTGAGTACTACACTTCACTACCATCGGATAAAGAATGATAAAATTCACACTCCCTGCCTATTTCTGCTCTTGCCTGTAGAGGGGCCCTGGCCTGGTCAAAAATTGTGCACCATATAGGGAATAGAGTGCCATTTGGGACGCTGGCGGTTTGAGCACTGAGCAGCAGTCACATCCAGCAAATGGCTTCTCAATCTGTCAAGGGTTTGCCTTGCTTTGCGTCTCCACTGTTCCTGCCGCCCGTCCTCAGTGCATATTGCATGACTAGTAATTGCATGACTTGTAAAGCGGTCATAACAATACAGTGAAGCTGCTGACATGCAGGGGGGGAGTCCTCCGTGCCCTGGTGTTGTCATCCGTCATGTGAGAAACAGAGTCGTGAATTCAGCAGGCCCCACTGCGATTCTCCACTGCAAATATTTCATAATACCATAAAAAAAAAACAAGCCTTACCCTCATTGCTTTTAGCCCGGGCATTTAAGAGGCATGGGAAATAAGTGTCCCCGTCTAGTGTGTGGGTAGGCAAACACTTTGTATTATTATCAATAATGGGTCAGTTATAGCTCGGCGGCCAGGGAGAGGAGAGGGAGAGGCAACGCAAGCCCTCTGAATCAGAGAGGTGATGGGGAATGCCTTAATAGGCGATGAAGATTTAGAAGGGCTCGCTGCGTTGTGGTGGACATCCACATGATTTACCAAAGTTGAGTGTTGTTTAACGCCTCTTTGATTAATCACTCTCTCTCTCTCGGTCCTGTTATGCTATCTGGGCCTAAGATGTGTTTATTGAGCATGATATGAGGCAGAAACAGAACAGTGAGCCAGCAGGCTAAAACGTATAGGCCACTCCTCAGGCCTGTATCATAGCCTGTCACCCAGCTGGTTTACTGGTTTAGTGTACCAGCAAACGGAATAACTAGGTGTTTTGTTGTGTCAGGTTGGTGGTGGTGGTGTGTTGTCGATGGAGAGGGAGTCTGTGTCTGTGCGTGTCTGCCTTGTGTGTGGAGTTGTGTTTTCATCATTACGTCGTGGCAGTAGTTGACATGTTTACGTGTGCTGTAATCTCCCAGCATCTTCTCTGCTTGTAGAATACACTGGGTCCTCCTGGCTCCTCATACAGGGTTTAGCAGTGGCACAGTCACACTAGAACTCATCAGGCCCCAATTCATCATGATTCGGCCCGAAAAGCGTTCGCCTTTTGAACCCTCCTCTCTGATTGGAATGAGGCATGACTCTGCCTGCGCCCCCTCCACCCTCCATCCTGCCGCGCTCTAGCCCGCCACGTCTGCCCCTGCTCCACTCTTCTCCGCGCTCTGTGCTCACCGCGTGAAATCGATACACTATATCTTTCTTCCTGACCTGCTCGCTGACCCCGATTGCTGCTTTCACACCGAACTGCAATTGGTTTGAACAGCTTTGGCCTGCAGAAAACAAGCAACCCTGAGACACGAGGGTTTGGAAGGCGGCCTGGCGGGTGTGGACTGCGAGGCTTGTGTGGAGTAGCTGTCGGTAGCTCCTCTCTTTATAATATGCGGCTGGATAACCTTGGTCCTGCGTTATAATTATACATCACGTGAAAGGACAAATGCCTTTTATTATTGATCATGGTGAAGGTAAAGGTTCTACCCTGCTCTCCTCCTCTCTTGGAGCTGGGAGCCTCGCTGGGCTACTTTAAATAAGAACTGGTGACAGGTTTGTAGCTAGTTCCTCTCTCTCTCTCTCTCTCTCACTCTCTCTCTCTCTCTCTCTCTCTCTCCTTATCTTGTACTGATGCACATCACCAAATGGGCTGTAACTTGTACTTTTAATGGAGCTCACAGACAGTCACCAGTTGGTTGCCTGACAACTCAAACGGAATCGCTACATACAGCAGCGGTTTGTGGTGACTTCACACCGAGGGGTGTTGCACAAAACAAAGTCATCAGCGATTGGATCATCTCTAACAAATCAGAGTATCAAAGCCAAAAATCCACTTTACTCACGTGTGTTCTGGCTCTGGCCCAACCCATCGGTTTCTAGGACCAATCAGAATGGTTAGAATGTGTTTGCGTTCTAGAAATCGTCAGCGAAGTACTCAGATCCAGACTCGTTGCGGAGAAGAAACTAACTTCCGTGGGCGTGGTGTAGCGCTTTGGCCGGTGCAAGTTTGGGTAGTCAGGCAAACCAGTCGGTAAATTACCACAGATTTTTGTATCAGGGTCACATTGTGCCCCTGAAACGTCTTATTTCTCTTTAATATAAAGGTCAAGATTGAGTCTTGGTGTTCCCTGCTGTATACAGTCACTGAGGCCAGACGAGGCCTGTGTGTGTGTTTACAGTTACACGATATTACATTCACTGGAGCTCTGAGAACAGGCGCTGCACAGTTGGAATATTGTATTCTCTCTCTCCGTCTCTCTAGGAATGAGCTCACTAAATGGCTTTGCTTGGCCCAGATGGGTTATGGGTCAATAGCATTTCTCTTCTCTTCTCTCACTACATCACAGGGTTCTGTAGACTTCAGCCCGTGTTGTTCTCTGTCTGGACCACATAAACAAGTAAAGGTATTCTCATCATGTGAGTACCAAATGTCCTTGTGCTGAAATAGTAGTTTGGCTGTACTGGTCCGGGGCATAGACCACAGCTACACACTTTAGTGAATCATGTTGGTGCACGAGGGAAAAAAGGGTCCTAAAAATCATCTGTTGAATTGTTTTTGCACCAGTGATGCCTCTTTCACTTTTCTCACTATGTGTCATGGGATGTTGTCATGCAGTGCAAATTCTGTTTTGTGTTGATACGCATCTGTGCTATGAATACCTTTATCTTGATTGATTACCTCTGGTCAAAAGGTAGTGCACTGTAAAGGGAACAGGGTGCCATTGGGGACTCAGATCAGATTTTCTTCCTGCTTGTCATAATGGGATCTCATGCAGGCTGCTTGCGGAGGTTGGTACCTGTCCAAATTCAACTTGAGGAGCTCATTCCTCCTGGTGGTTTTTCATGACTCCTGTCCTGACTACATCCACTCACATGTATGAAGTATCCCTGATGAGTTCTGCACATGTGTAACACTCTCTGCACATTAGGTGACTGACTCTTTTTCAACCATTCAGTGACTCCCTTTTAACCATTTAGTGCCAGTATACTTCATGCAGTCTGTTATTGTATTTATTTTGGTGTTATACATTGAGATGTATTGTGTTGAGTATAAACTACCGCAACGAGAACGGAATACAACTCCGCCATGATTAGGGCTGTGGTCACAATCCAAGTGCAAAGGTCCCAACCACTGTTCTGTTTTGGCAGAAATACCATGAATCCAATCCCAAACCTCCAGAACAACAAGATGGTGTGTGGACTGGGCAGAATAACACAGAATTCAATTCAGTTGACACTTTGTCTGTCTCTGTCTGTTTGTATTTGCCAATTGAACATTATGTTTGAAGTTTTATTTCTAGGGAGATGGACAAGATAAATAGTTAACAACCCCTCTTTGATAGTTCAGAGCAGGGATTGAACTGGTGCATAAAGGACAGCTTTCATAGGCCAAGAGGACGTTGGCGACACACACACACACACACACACACACACACACACACACACACACACACACACACACACACACACACACACACACACACACACACACACACACACACACACACACACACACAGAGAGAGAGAGAGAGAGGAGCAGCCGAAGCAGCTTGGCTTCGATCCTACTCGACACACATCCAAAGCCAGAAAACTACATGCTCTGTCACCCTGTCGCAACCAAACGCCATAAACACACACACACATACACACACTGCGTGCCCGCACACATACCGCACGCACGCACGCACACGCACACGCACACTCACACTCACACACACACACACACACACACACACACACACACACACACACACACACACACACACCCACACACACACACACACACACACACACACACACACACACACACACACACACACACACACACACACACACACACACACACACACACAGAGCAGTGCCTCCTATCTCCCTCCTCCTCTCCACTTTAGACATTCTGCATTTGTTGTACTTACCACTGAATAGCAGGGGCCCAAGTTGTTTCTGGTTACGCATTGAAAGTGAAATGTGACTTCCAGAGCTTGTCATGGATCAGAATGTTGTGCTGGCAATTGTTTAAAAATATTGTTTCGCTATAAAGTAGCCCAGCCATGGTTTTCAGCTGAGCTGCCCAGAGATGGATTGCTTTCTGGAGTTTTTGACAGGTGTAATTGTTAAGGCGTCATCTGTTCTCGTTTGCACAAAAGACATTTTATCCAACTGTAGGACTTGCCTGCTAATCTTTCTCCCATCATTCTATTCTTTGCTTGCCACTAGACAAATCCCCTGTTATTGGACCAGATGGTAGAGAAATCCATTCTCATGATAAGTTGCTGCTAGTTTGCATTTAGATTACCTGCAAGAATTTAACAATTTACTACTCTGCTTCCAACCATAACTTCCCCTTTTCTTAGTATGGATTTGACTTACTTGTAACAAATTATATAAATCTTGATGAGTATGTTAAAAATAAGGGGTAAAGGAACACAGTGAACAGAAACAAACAAATACAGCGACCAGTAATGCGTTTAGACTCTGGCCCAGAGTGCAATAGCAGCATCAATCAGCTAACAACAGAATCATAGAAGCCCAATTTAGAAACTAGTACCTAGACTTCTCACAAAGACTTGAATAACTCACTCTCCTCAAAGGAAAGACTTTTCAGCCCCCTAAACATTTCAAGCTCTTTTCTCTCTGCATAGTAACCGTTTCTAAAAAGAGATTTCAACTGAAAGTGAAACAATTCTGTTTATGCAAAATATGTTTGAAAAACAAAATATTAAAATGAGCTGCATTGTGTAAATGTGACCTTCTTGGATTTCACATCGAGCCGTAGTGGTGGGAAAATTCTAACATTAAATGAACTGTATGTTTCTGGAAATTAAGAAATGATAGTTTAAATGCTTGAAGATGTGTAGAGACAATGTAAACGAGCTTGAACCCATCCCAGGTATAGCTATAAAACATAAAACTCCATGGTTCAGGTGATTAGCCCCTCTAGATATCTCCTGAAAGGTGCGTTGTGCATAAATTATCTGTCTTCTTTCTCCGTCTTGTCGAGCGGTGATGAGCGGTCATTTGCATAATCCTTTTAAGGAGTCAAATGATACTGTCATGTAGCAGATTTAACATGCTAGCAAGGAATCTATTGCTTTGCAGCTAATTAGAATATACAGCGCCTTCAGAAAGTATTCACACTCCTTGACTTTTTCCACATTTGGTTGTGTTACAGCCTGAATTGAAAATAGATTAAATTGAGATTTTGTGTCACTTGCCTGCACACAATACCCCATAATGTCAAAGTGGAATGATGTTTATAGAAATTTCTACAAATGAATTCAAAATGAAAAGCTAGAATGTCTTGAGTCAATAAGTTTTCAACCCCATTGTTATGACAAGCCTAAATAAGTTCAGGAATAAAACTTTGCTTAACAAGTCACATAATAAGTTGCATGGACTCACTCTGTGTGCAATACTAGTGTTTAACATGATTTTTTAATGACTACCTCATCTCTGTACCCCACCCATACAATTATATGTAAGGTCCCCCAGTCGAGCAGTGAATTTCAAACACAGATTCAAACACAAAGACCAGGGAGGTTTTCTAATGCCTCGCAAAGAAGGGCACCTATTGGTAGATGAGTAAAAAAGCAGACATTGAATATCGCTTTGAACATGATGAAGTTATTAATTACACTTTGGATGGTGTATCAATACACCCAGTCACTACAAAGATACAGGGATCCTTCTTAACTCAGTTGCCCGAGTGGAAGGAAACCCCTCAGGGATTTCACCATGAGGCCAATGGTGACTTTTACAGAGTTACCGAGTTGAATGAGTGTGTTCGGAGAAAACTGAGGATGGATCAACAACATTGTAGTTACTCCAAAATACTAACCTAATTGACAGAGTGAAAGGAAGGAAGCCTGTACAGAATACAAAGGCGCTAAAGTAATACTGCAAAACATTTGGCAAAGCAATTAACTTTTTGGCAAATCCAATACAACACATTACTGAGTACCACTCTCCATATTTTCAAGCATAGTGGTGGCTGCATCATGTTATGGGTATGCTTGTAATCATCAAGGACTAGGGAGTTTTTCAGGATAAAAAAGAAACAGAATGGGAGCTAAGCACAGGTAAAATTCGAGAGGAAAACCTGGTTCAGTCTGCTTTCCTCCAGACACAGGACAATAACCTAAAACACAAGGCAAATATAACAAACAAATATACCCTGGAGTTGCTCACCAAGATGACATGAATGTTCCTGAGTGGCCGAGTTACAGTTTTGACTTAAATCTACTTGAAAATCTATGGCAAGACTTGAAAATGGCTGTCTAGCAATGATCAACATCCAACTTGACAGAGCTTGAAAATGTAAAAAATAATAATGTGCAAATATTGTACAATCCAGGTGTGCAAAGCTCTTAGATATTTACCCAGACAGATTATAATCTGTAATCGATGCCAAAGGTGATGCTAACATGTGTTGACTCAGGGGTGTGAATACTTATGTAAATTAGATATTTATGTATTTCATTTTCAATACATTTCAAAAATGTCTAAAAGCATGTTTTCACTTTTTCATTATGGGGTATTGTGTGTAGATGGGTTAGAAAACACTTGTATTTAATCCACTTTGAATTCAGGCTGTAACACAACAAAATGTGGAATAAGTGAAGGGGTGTGAATACTTTCTGAAGGCACTGCACATAACAGCACATTTCAATTTTTACTGCTGCTGCTCAATTCCTCCTCTCAGCCACAGAGAAACAGTTCAATAAATACTGTCCTTTTCATGCCCACAAAACAATTTGGATGTGGTAATGAGTGGTTTCTCTGAAATTCCTGGAGGTTTAACTCTCTTAGTCGTTTCAGGCTGGAGTGGAAATGGAAACTCAACATGATTAAGGGAAGGAGGCCTCAGAGGGCCCAGGGGGCTCTGGAGTTGTTGAATATTGAACATGTTCACATCGTTGTCATACTCAGATATTTATATATTGATAGCCAATGACACTAAGTCGTATGTTACAGTGGAAGTAGTTACTGTAACATGTTGTGAATTGTCATAGTGTAGTTATCTTTTGTCCCAATGCATGTCACATTGTAGTCTGCAGAGCTTGTTTTCAGAATGTTTGCCATATAGTTGCTTATACAGTGTGTAAAAACTCCTAGTACCGTAAAAGTAAACTTAGTTTGAAGATGAATTGCAGCTTTATGCAAAATTGGTCATTCAGATATATTTCATAAGCAGGCTTATTGGGCAAGTAAATGCCTCCAACCAGGTCTGGAAAATCTGAAATCATGCCTATTTCCCAAATGGCAACATATTACGTATATTGTATGTCCCAAATAGCAACATATTCCCTATATAGTGCACTACATTCAAACAGAGCCGTATGGGCCCTGGTCAAAAATAGTGCACTATATAGGAAATAGGGTGCCATTTGAGACACACATCTGGAAACACAGGAGTTAAAATGCCCTGCTGCAAGTGTACACTAATGGAAAACTCAGTTCAGCTGCATACAGTCATGTTTAATACCCTTGATTTATGGTTGAAGGAGAAGTTTTACATCAGAACATAAACTCATTTTGGAAAGGACACCATCTTATCACCTTCTCAATTTTTCCTACCCTTCAACCATATCGAAAGAATCCACAAGTTGTTGCTGTAGTATATTCCTCTTGACCTCTTTATAAGGGACTCCAAAAAAATCATTTTGTTACTTTGAACATATTTTTGTTCTTATACAGTGGTGGTAGGGTAATCTTTACCCTAGCTTGGTGTCATATTCCATATTGGGCAATATTAGGGTTCTGCTGTGCTGCACAGACAGAGGCTGCGTCCCACATGTCAACCTATTCCTTTTATAGTGCACTACTTTTGACCAGGGCCCTATAGGCTTTAGAGCACCACATAGGGAATAGAGTGCCATTTGGGATACGTCCAGGGACCAGGTCACCAGATAGCTGGATGGATGCTGAGGTAGTCTACTTATCACACCTCTTGTTTTCCCCTTGAATCCTCCAAACCAACAGGAAATTGAACACGCACAGACAGAGCAGTCTGTGTACCTTACCTCCACTCTTTATTTCAAAATGGATATCTCTAATGAAAATCAGAGGGGTCAGGAGGAGCAATAAAGGTTTGGCTGAGAGGCCTCTAGGAGCGACACTTTGTAATCATCTGATTTGGACGTTTTGGGGCCCCATCAGTTGATTATTTGGGCTTCCTCCCAAATGGCACCTTATTCCCTATTTAGTGCACTACTTTTGACCAGGATCCATAGGTACTGCCCTGTGCAGGTAATAAGGCTCCATTTGGGACGTAGCCTTTGCCTGGATGTGGTGCTCAACGCAGCATCCTCACTACACACAACTCCTGATCCCCATCTAAAATCAAGGACAAATTGGCAACTCAACAGACTGAATAGAATAGTGTAGTTAGGGATGGAGAAAGTCAAAATGGTCACACTCACACTAATTGCGATTAGAGCCATACTTTGATTCCCTTCTTCCCACCATTATTTGGCTTGGGCCTCTCTGTGTTGCCTTGCCATCATTAAATATCATGATTGTCTTGTCACTCGTCTCTCCCCATCGCTTCTCTTAGTATTTCTTCTGCTCCTCTTCCCTGTTATTATTTCAGTCAGTATTTAGTACGCCATTCAGTCAAGGTCATTGCTTTTGCGCTTGTGTGCTACCCACACATGCAGTCAGTGCCAGCCCTAGCATTTTGGGGTGCCCTAAGCCAGAAATTGATCCGTGGAACTACAAAAGGCACGGTCGCCAGGTGCCCACCCCTGGTCTAAGGAATCGTCCCAAATGGCACCCTATTTCCTTTATAGGCCAATAGAGCTCTGGTCAAAAGTAGTGCACTACTGCATATAGGGAATAGGGTGCCATTTTGGACAAAGTCTAACACTTTACTGGGATGCCTGGTCCCTATCGGGAGATGCAGTATTTACTGTATACTGAGGAGTCTAGGAAAACAACTCTCTTTGCTCTGCTCCTTCCCAGACCTGAGACACCTCACAGTGTAGAGCTGAGAAGTTCAGTCAAAATACAGTACTATTGGAAAATATGTGGGCATAGTTTTACAGTCACTACGTACTAGAGGTCGACCGATTATGATTTTTCAACGCCGATACCGATACCGATTATTGGAGGGCCAAAAAAGCCGATACCGATTAATCGGCCGATTTTTTTTATTTATTTGTAATAATGACAATTACAACAATACTGAATGAACACTTATTTTAACTTAATATAATACATCAATAAAATCAATTTAGCCTCAAATAAATAATGAAACATGTTCAATTTGGTTTAAATAATGCAAAAATAAAGTGTTGGAGAAGAAAGTAAAAGTGCAATATGTGCCATGTAAGAAAGCTAACGTTTAAGTTCCTTGCTCAGAACATGAGAACATATGAAAGCTGGTGGTTCCTTTTAACATGAGTCTTCAATATTCCCAGGTAAGAAGTTTTAGGTTGTAGTTATTATAGGAATTATAGGACTATTTCTCTCTATACCATTTGTATTTCATATACCTTTGACTATTGGATGTTCTTATAGGCACTTAAGTATTGCCAGTGTAACAGTATAGCTTCCATCCCTCTCCTCGCTCCTACCTGGGCTCGAACCAGGAACACATCCACAACAGCCACCCTCGAAGCAGCGTTACCCATGCAGAGCAAGGGGAACAACTACTCCAAGTCTCAGAGCGAGTGACGTTTGAAATGCTATTAGCACGCACCCCGCTAACTAGCTAGCCATTTCACATCGGTTACACCAGCCTAATTTTGGGAGTTGATAGGCTTGAAGCACAGCGAAGAGCTTCTGGCAAAATGCAGGAAAGTGCTGTTTGAATGAATGCTTACGAGCCTGCTGCTGCCTACCACTGCTCAGTCAGACTGCTCTATCAAATCATAGACTTAATTATAACATAATAACATACAGAAAAATGAGCCTTAGGTCATTAATATGGTCGAATCCGGAAACTATCATCTCGAAAACAAGACGTTTATTCTTTCAGTGAAATACGGAACCGTTCCGTATTTTATCTAACGGGTGGCATCCATAAGTCTAAATATTCCTGTTACATTACACAACCTTCAATGTTATGTCATAATTCCGTAAAATTCTGGCAAATTAGATCGCAATGAGCCAGGCGGCCCAAACTGTTGCATATACCCTGACTCTGCGTGCAATGAACGCAAGAGAAGTGACACAATTTCACCTGGTTAATATTGCCTGCTAACCTGTATTTCTTTTAGCTAAATATGCAGGTTTAAAAATATATACTTCTGTGTATTGATTTTAAGAAGGGCATTGATGTTTATGGTTAGGTACACATTGGAGCAACGATACGCACCGCATCGATTATATGCAACGCAGGACACGCTAGATAAACTAGTAACATCATCAACCATGTGTAGTTAACTAGTGATTATGATTGATTGTTGTTTATAAGATAAGTTTAATGCTAGCTAGCAACTTACCTTGGCTTCTACTGCATTCGCGTAACAGGCAGGCTCCTCGTGGAGTGCAATGCAATCAGGTGGTTAGAGCGTTGGACTAGTTAACTGTAAGGTTGCAAGATTGAATCCCCCGACCTGACAAGGTAAAAATCTGTCGTTCTGCCCCTGAACGAGGTAGTTAACCCACCGTTCCTAGGCCGTTATTGAAAATAAGAATGTGATCTTAACTGACTTGCCTAGTTAAATAAAGATTAAATAAAGGTGTAAAATAAAAAATCGTCCAAATCGGTGTTCAAAAATACAGATTTCCGATTGTTATATACAGTACGTACAGTACTGTATATTCAGCCAGTCAGCCACAGACAGCCATTGGATGGCTGTAAACATATAGCAGGCAGTATGATCTTAGTTCAGAGTTGCCTTCTGAAGAGAGGCTTGCTGCTGTGTTGTGATTTAAACAGCTAAACGGCGGCTTGCTGAACGCCCCCCCCCCCCCCCGCGCGCGCGAAATGCTCTTCTGAACAGGAGGCCCTGCCGTGTTTGACGTCTTTACTAATTTGACATGGAGTTAAGAAACCTCATGACTCTTACAGCTAGTGATGTTGAGGGCCATGTTCTCCATACCACAAACATAGCTGCTCTTTGACTTTCACTTTACAGTAACATAGTGGCCAGCCCAGCCCAGGCCCCAGCTACGGTAAGAGAGCTGTGATGGATAACGGCTCACAGTGTTTTTCTACTTTAAAGCCTTACAGTTGGTTTTGTGGTTACCCCTCTGACACGTGTGGAGGTAGCCCAGTCCAGCCTGCTTTCCCTTTCCCTGTCTGGTTGCCAGCATTAGCCTCAGCCAGCAAATCATTACACACGGAACCCTGCCAAAGTTTTAAATACCAGAAAATAACACCATTTACCACATGCAGGGCAATTATTTCTGTGAAAAATTACCCAGGGTTTTTTATTTGTGATAAACCCTCTTTCTTAGCGGAGAAAGACGATGCACAGCCGGCCCTTTCAGGTCTGAGCGGAGGACTCATTAATATTTATGGCCTGCTTTGCAAAGAAACATTGATAAGCTGGCTGGTTGAATATTAAGTTTGACTTTATTTAAAAACGCATTAAAAAATATTCAACAAATTAAAGAAGGGACTTTTTTCATATTTTTTTGAAAAAAGGTAAAGGAAAGCATTGGAAGCTTTGTAAAGAGGTTAAATAGCTCAGTCAGAGGAAGCAGCAGGAGGAGTGGGACTTCAAGATGTGTAGAAATACGTACAGAATAGGATGGCAGTTGATATAGTTGAGCTGTTGATTATTCTGAAAGGCAATGTAAATGTATACTGTCATCACACCGACACACACCGTCGCACGCACGCACGCACGCACGCACGCACGCACGCACGCACGCACGCACACACACACACACACATAAACTCTTTTACTGACACCTCAGGGTTCAGTCCTGTCTACCTACCCTCAGGATGTCTTCAGGAGAGAGAGAGAGAGAGAGGCTAACCTTGAGTTGTCCAGAGAGGAACTGAGCTGACGTACCATGCTTTATTCCAGCTAGAAATGTCAACAAGTAGACTGTTTGTACTGTACTTGGGCTATGCTGTGTGATATTATTGAGCAGTTGGAGTTGTCTCACATGCACTGAATACTCCTATCACTGCTGACTTATTTTTCAATTCATATGTACTTAAGTAGTTATTATTAACATGTACATTATATTTACAGATCCTTCATTGGAAGTCGTTGGTACTTTACAGTCTACACATGCTATTTATCCACCTGCTCATTAACTGAATGTTATAAACTGACCAGCCCTACTGTATCTATCTTTGTAGGGAAATTAAAACCCTACACCCTTTCTGCATGGAGGGATCAGAGGAGGAGGCCATAGTTGATGCCCAATTCATGTCCAAATTCCCCCAGTAAGTTGGAAGTCTTATTTCACACATTCATTTAGGACATTAAGCGGTTTTAAAACATTGTTTATTTATACCACCAAGGTCATTTTGAGTGCCTGCGTAGATGTTCATGTCCTTTGATACTTGTTAGCCTGGCATAGTGCTGCTTACGAAACCAAGTCAATGAACGGAGCAACAATAAACCTCTTTGAAGAGAACGCGAGATAGAGAGAGAGAGAGACAGTGTGAGAGAGAGAGAGACAGTGAGAGAGAGAGAGAGACAGTGAGAGAGAGAGAGAGAGAGAGAGACAGTGAGAGAGAGAGAGAGAGAGAGAGAGAGACAGTGAGAGAGAGAGAGAGAGAGAGACAGTGAGAGAGAGAGAGAGAGAGAGAGAGAGAGAGAGAGAGAGAGAGAGAGAGTGAGAGAGAGAGAGAGAGAGTGAGAGAGAGAGAGAGAGAGAGAGAGAGACAGTGAGCGAGAGAGAGAGAGAGAGAGAGAGACAGAGAGAGAGAGCGAGAGAGAGAGAGAGAGAAGTGTTAGCTGATGAATGAGGGGCTTGTAGTCATGTTACACTTTGTCCGATTTCTCACTCTCCCCCTGCAAGCGGTTTCATCAGCTGTGCGAAATCCGATTCAGATATGATTCTCCTCTGGTAATAGAGAGGGCAGCTCAGCCAGGGACACCGATCCTGGTTTGAGATTTAAATGTAAACCTCTAGAAGCTGTTAAAGAAAAGACAAGTTATTCTATCACCCCACTGTAAGTTAGGCAGGAAAAGATGAAGTCACTATAGTCAGTCAGGGGTAGGTGTGATGCTGGGTTCCAGATAACAGGGCATGTAAATTAGCTGATAGCTGGCGCTGATGCCTGTCCGCTAGCAGTGGGACTGTGGAGAGAATTGAGTCCCCCACTGAGAGTATAGGGATGAAGCAGGATGTTCTCTCTCTGTGTGTCTCTCTGTCTCTCTCTCTCTTTCTCTCTCTGTCTCTCTCTTTGTCTCTCTCTCTCTCTTTCTCTCTCTGTCTCTCTATCTCTGTATCTCTCTCTCTACCTCTCTCTACCTCCCTCTCTACCTCTACCTCTCTCTCTACCTCTCTACCTCTCTCTCTCTCTCTACCTCTCTCTCTACCTCTCTCTGCTCTCTCTCTACCCCTCTCTCTCTCTCTTTCTCTTTCTCTTTCTACCTATATCGCTCTACCTCTCTCTGCTCTCTCATCTCTATTTTTCTCTCTCTCTGCTCTCTCTCTACCTCTCAAATCCACCCCCTCTCAATTCAATTCAATTCAATTCAAGGGGCTTTACTGGCATGGCAAACATATGTTAACATTGCCAAAGCAAGTGAAGTAGATAATATACAAAAGTGAAAAAAACATAAAAATGAACAGTTAACATTACACTCACAGAAGTTCCAAAAGAATAGACATTACAAATGTCATATTATGTATATAGACAGTGTTGTAACGATGTACAAATGGTTAAAGTACAAAAGGGAAAATAAATAAGCATAAATATGGGTTGTATTTACAATCTTGAGAGCCAGGTCTGCCTACGGCGGCCTTTCTCAATAGCAAGGCTATGCTCACTGAGTCTGTACATAGTCAAAGCTTTCCTTAAGTTTGGGTAAGTCACAGTGGTCGGGTATTCTGCCACTGTGTGCTCTCTGTTTAGGGTGAAATAGCATTCTAGTTTGCTCAGGTTTTTTGTTAATTCTTTCCAATGTGTCAAGTAATTATCTTTTTGTTTTCTCATGATTTGGTTGGGTCTAATTGTGTTGCTGTCCTGGGGCTCTGTGGGGTGTGTTTGTGTTTGTGAACAGAGCCCCAGGACCAGCTTGCTTAGGGGACTCTTCTCCAGGTTCATCTCTCTGTAGGTGATGGCTTTGTTATGGAAGGTTTGGGAATCGCTTCCTTTTAGGTGGTTGTAGAATTTAACGTCTCTTTTCCGGATTTTGATCATTATCGGGTATCGGCCTAATTCTGCTCTGCGTGCATTATTTGGTGTTCTACGTTGTACACAGAGGATATTTTTGCAGAATTCTGCATGCAGAGTCTCAATTTGGTGTTTGTCCCGTTTTGTGAATTCTTGGTTGGTGAGCGGACCCCAGACCTCACAACCATAAAGGGCAACAGGATTTTCAACTGATTCAAGTATTTTCAGCCAGATCCTAATTGGTATGTCGAATGTTATGTTCCTTTTGGTGGCATAGAAGGAAGGCTCTTCTTGCTTTGTCTCTCAGCTCGTTCACAGCTTTGTGGAAGTTACCTTTGGCGCTGATGTTTAGGCCAAGATATGTATAGACCTTTTTTGGAACACCATTATTTTTGTCTTACTGAGATTTACTGTCAGGGCCCAGGTCTGGCAGAATCTGTGCAGAAGAGCTAGGTGCTGCTGTAGCCCCTCCTTGGTTGGTGACAGAAGCACAAGATCATCAGCAAACAGTAGACATTTGACTTCAGATTCTAGTAGGGTGAGGCCGGGTGAATATGTGGTCTGTCGTACGATAATTTGGTAAAGAGCCAATTTGACATTTGCTCAGTGCATTGTTTTCACTGAGGAAATGTACGAGTCTGCTGTTAATGATAATGCAGAGGATTTTCCCAAGGTTGCTGTTGACACATATCCCACAGTAGTTATTGGGGTCAAATTTGTCTCCACTTTTGTGGGTTGGGGTGATCAGTCCTTGGTTCCAAATATTGGGGAAGATGCCAGAGCTAAGGATGATGTTAAAGAGTTTTAGTATAGCCAATTGGAATTTGTTGTCTGTATATTTGATCATTTCATTGAGGATACCATCAACACCACAGGTCTTTTTGGGTTGGAGGGTTTTTATTTTGTCCTGTAGCTCATTCAAGTTAATTGGAGAATCCAGTGTGTTCTGGTAGTCTTTAATAGTTGATTCTAAGATTTGTATTTGATCATGTAAATGTGTTTGCTGTTTGTTCTTTGTTATAGAGCCAACAAGATTGGAGAAGTGGTTTACCCAGACATCTCCATTTTGGATAGATAATTCTTCATGTTGTTGTTTGCTTTGCGTTTTCCAATTTTCCCAGAAGTGGTTAGAGTCTATGGATTATTCAATTACATTGGGCTGATTTCTGACGTGCTGTTCCTTCTTTTTCCGTAGTGTATTTCGGTATTGTTTTAGTGATTCACCATAGTGAAGGCGTAGACTCAGGTTTTCTGGGTCTCTATGTTTTTGGTTGGACAGGTTTCTCAATTTCTTTCTTAGATTTTTGCATTCTTCATCATACCATTTATCATTGTTGTTAATTTTCTTCGGTTTTCTATTTGAGATTTTTAGATTTGATAGTGAAGTTGAGAGGTTACATATACTGTTAAGATTTTCTACTGCCAAGTTTACACCTTCACTATTACAGTGGAATGTTTTGTCCAGGAAGTTGTCTGAAAGGGATTGAATTTGTTGTTGCCTAATATTTTTTGGTAGGTTTCCAAACTACATTCCTTAGTATTTCCAAACTACATCTATAGCATTTCTTAATATTACTCAGTTCCTTTGGCTTTGATGCCTCATGATTGAGTATTGCTCTGTTCAAGTAGACTGTGTTTTTGCTGTGGTCTGATAGGGGTATCAGTGGGCTGACTGTGAACGCTCTGAGAGACTCTGGGTTGAGGTCAGTGATAAAGTAGTCTACAGTACTACTGCCAAGAGATGAGCTATAGGTGTACCTACCGTAGGAGTCCCCTCGAAGCCTACCATTGACTATGTACATACCCAGCGTGCGACAGAGCTGCAGGAGTTGTGACCCATTTGTGTTGGTTATGCTGTCAAAGTTGTACCTGGGGGGGGGGGCAAATGGGGGAGGGAATGCTTTCACCTCCAGGCAGGTGTTTGTCCCCCTGTGTGCTGAGGGTGTCAGATTCTTGTCCGGTTCTGACATTTAGGTCGCCACAGACTACATGTCCCTGGACCTGGAAATTATTGATTTCCCCCTCCAGGATGGAGAAGCTGTCTTTATTAAAGTATGGGGATTCTAGTGGGGGGATATAGGTAGCACACAGGAGGACATTTTTTTCTGTTGAGATCATTTCCTTTTGAATTTCTAGCCAAATGTAAAATGTTCCTGTTTTGATTAATTTAATGGAGTGAGTTAGGTCTGCACTGTACCAAATTAGCATACCCCCTGAGTTCCTTCCCTGTTTCACACCTGGTAGTTTGGTGGATGGGACTACCAGCTCTCTGTAACCTAGAGGGCAACCAGTGGGTCCGTCTCCTTTATACCAGGTTTCTTGTAGGATGACAATGTCTGTATTTCAGATTTTTTTGATGAAGTCCTGGTTCCTACTCTTTAGGCCAAAGGCAGCTGACCTCAGGCCTTGGATATTCCAGGATGAGATAGTGAAGACTTTGTGTTCCATAAAGTGTCCAATGTTGTTGTTCGTGTGGTTTGGCCTCAGGCCAGTAAGTGTGAGTAGAGCCTGCTGAGCATCTGGTACATGCCATTGGCTTGGAGTGGGGGTAAGAGTGGGGGTTGGGCCTGTTTGCCTGCTCACAGCCTGGGCGTATGTGTGACTTCCATGTTGAGGCCCTCTTTGGGGTGCATGGGGTGGGCAGGAGGGGCATAGGTCTGATCTGAGGGGGCCTAAAAGGGGTGTGGGCATGGTTGACTTGGGGGGGGGGGTGTTGATTGGTTGGGGTGGGGGTGTGTACGTGGTTGGTGGTGTTGTGGTCTGGATGTAGGTCCTCTCCTCGCTGGTCTGGGCGGGGTGTCTATTGATCTGTTGTCTCTGTGTTGGGGCTGCGTTTGAGAGCGATGTCCTTTAGAGTACGGGCAAAGGTGGGCACTGCTGCCTTGTATAGGTGGACCTGGTCATAGAGGATGTTCAAGCATTTACCCGCTGTATGGTATCAGGGTGGAGATAACCACTTGTGCGTTGGGGAAAGTAGAAGAAGCTTTCTCAATCACTCCCTTCAGTGCTGTGGCCACCCTTCCCTGCTGTGTTCTCAGGTCGTTTGTGCCTGTGTGTATTATTATGTGGCTGGGTGAACCTAGTTGGTCCTCAGACAGAAGGTCTAGGGCGCGCTGGGTGTTTGGACACCAGAGTTTAGACTCCGTTCCCTTCATCCATCAGAGCAGATTCATCATGCCTCTGACACTTATCTCCCTCACTAGCTTTAAGCACCAGCTGTCAGAGCAGCTCACAGATTACTGCACCTGTACATAGCCCATCTATAATTTAGCCCAAACAACTACCTCTCGCCCTACTGTATTTATTTATTTATTTTGCTCCTTTGCACCCCATTATTTATATCTTTACTTTGCACATTCTTCCACTGCAAATCTACCATTCCAGTGTTTTACTTGCTATATTGTATTTACTTCGCCACCATGGCCTTTTTTTTGCCTTTACCTCCCTTATCTCACCTCATTTGCTCACATTGTATATACTTGTTTTTTTCTACTGTATTATTGACTGTATGTTTGTTTTAATAGATGTGTAACTCTGTGTCGTTGTATGTGTCGAACTGCTTTGCTTTATCTTGGCCAGGTCGCAATTGTAAATGAGAACTTGTTCTCAACTTGCCTACCTGGTTAAATAAAGGTGAAAGAAAAAAAGAAACTCCCCCTCTCTTGCCAGCCATTCAGATGAGTCCTTATAAAGAGAGAACCAGAGCAGAGCTGTGTTGCCCACAGGGAGAGCTCTAACTGACCGTGACTGCAAAATGCTGCTCACTCAAAGTTCTTCTGCTTTCCAGACGTATTGCTAGGCAGGGCTTCATTATATGTACTCTTTTATCTTTGTTTATGGAACATGTGTGGTATTGGTAGAGGGAGGCAGGGGGATATTTTTCTCTGTCCAATAAGAGTTGTCATCATATGAGGAATGGAGGAGAAGGAGAGAGGGCGAGAGAGAGAGAGAGACAGAGAGAGAGAGAGAGAGAGAGAGAGAGAGAGAGAGAGAGAGAGAGAGAGAGAGAGAGAGGGCGAGAGTTAGTGAGAGAGAGAGAGAGAGAGAGAGAGAGAGAGAGAGAGAGATAGAGGGCGAGAGTTAGTGAGAGAGTGAGAGAGAGTGAGAGAGAGAGAGAGAGAGAAAGAGCGAGAGTTAGTGAGAGAGAGAGAGAGAGAGAGAGAGGGAAGGAAGGAAGGAAGGAAGGAAGGGAGGGAGGAAGGAAGGAAGGAAGGAAGGAAGGAAGGAAGGAAGGAAGGAAGGAAGGAAGGAAGGAAGGAAGGAAGGAAGGAAGGAAGGAAGGAAGGAAGGAAGGAAGGAAGGAAGGAAGGAAGGAAGGGAGTCCTCTTCTTTCCTCCCCTCTCCCCTGCTTGCAGTTGTTTGGCAGAAAGCCTCATCACTATGTCAACACAGTAACACACTCTCTCTCTCTCTCTCTCTCTCTCTCTCCACTTCTCTCTTCAACACATTACTTCTTGACCAGAGGTACTGTACAGCTCTCTGTTCAACACATGGCTGGACCAGGACCAGAGCTACTATAGAGCTAAGAGGTTTTGCTGGTCAGCAGGGCCCTAACAGAGGCCCAGGGCCCACAGCTTTCCCTGGTCAGTCCATGATGTGGCCCTAACGATAGGGTCTCTTCACTCTTCACACAGATTTGAGTGTGTCTGAGGGAGATGGCTGGCTGGCCTGGCTGGCTGGTGCCGCT